>NW_024713608.1:0-13603 GCF_018991925.1 Homarus americanus | reverse complement strand
AAGTCCTCTGATCGAATATAAAAAAGTCCCCTGATCGAGAAAAACAAAGTCCCCTGATAGTGTATACCAAAGTCCTATAATCGAGTATAACAAAGGCCACTGCTCAAGCATAACAAAGGACCCATGTCGAGCATAACAAAGTCCCCTGATCGAGTATAACAAAGCCCAATCATCGAGTATAACAAAGTTCCTTGATCGAGTATAACAAAGTCCCCTGATTGAGTATATCAAAGCCCCCTTATCGAGTATAACAAAGTCCCCTGATCGAGTATAACAAAGTCCCCTGTTCGGGTATAACAAAGGCCCCTGATCGAGTATAACAAAGTCCCAAATCGAGTATAACAAAGTCCCCTGGTCAAATATAATAAAGGCCCCTAATCGAGTATAGCAAAGTCCCCTGATCTAGTATAACAAAGTCCCATGGTCGAGTATAACAAAGTCCCTTGATCGAGTATAACAAAGGCCCCTGATCGAGTATAACAAAACTCCCCGTTGAGTATAACAAAGGCTCTTGATCGAGTATAACAAAGTCCCCTGATAGAGTATTACACATCCCGGGATCGAGTATAGCATATCACCTGATCGTGTATAACAAAGTTCCCTGGTCTAGTATAGTAATGTCCCCTAATCGAGTATAACAAAGCCCCCTGATCGAGTATAACAAAGTCCTCTGATCGAGTATAACAAAGTCCCCTGATCGAGTATAACAAAGTTCCATGGTCGAATATAACAAAGTCACCTGATCGAGTATAACAAAGCCTCCTGATCGTGTATAACAAAGTCCCTTGATCGAGTATAACACATCCCCTGATCGAGAATAACACATCCCCTGATCGTGTATAAGAAAGTTCCCTGGTCAAGTATAGTAATGTCCCTGATCGAGTATAACAACCCCCCTGATCGAGTATAACAAAGTCCCCTGGTCGAGTATAAGAAAGTCCCCTGATCGAATATAACAAAGTCCCATGGTCGAATATAACAAAGTCACCTGATCGAGTATAACAAAGCCTCCTCATCGAGTATAACAAAGTCCCTTGATCGAGTATAACACATCCCCTGATCGAGAATAACACATCCCCTGATCGTGTATAATAAAGTTCCCTGGTCAAGTATAGTAATGTCACTGATCGAGTATAACAACCCCCCTGATCGAGTATAACAAAGTACCCTGGTCGAGTATAACAAAGTCCCCTGATCGAGTATAACAAAGTCCTCTGATCGAGTATAACAAAGTCCCCTGATCGCGTATAACAAAGGCCCCTCGTCGAGTATAACAAAGTCCCATGGTCGAGTATAACAGTCACCTTATCGAGTATAACAAAGCCTCCTGATCGAGTATAACAAAGTCCCCTGATCGAGTATATCAAAGCCCCCTCATCGACTATAACAAAGGCCCCTGATCGAGTATAACAAAATCCCCTCATCGAGTATAACAAAGGCCCCTCGTTGAGTATAACAAAGTCCCATGGTCGAGTATAACAAAGTCACCTTATCGAGTATAACAAAGCCTCTTGATCGAGTATAACAAAGTCCCCTCATCGAGTATAACACATCCCCTGATCGAGTATAACATATCACCTGATCGTGTATAACAAAGTTCCCTGGTTGAGTATAGTAATGTCTCCTGATCGAGTATAACAAAGCCCCTGATCGAGTATAATAAAGGCCCCTCATCGAGTATAACAAAGTCCCCTGATCGAGTATAACAAAGTCCCCTCATCGAGTATATCAAAGTCGCCTAATCGAGTATAACAAAGTCCCCAGCTCGATTATAATAAAGGCCCCTGATCGAGTATAACAAAGTCCCCTGATCTAGTATAACAAAGTCCTCTGATCCAGCATAACAAAGGACCCTGGTCGAGTATAACAAAGCCCCCTAATCGAGTATAACAAAGTCCCCTCATCTAGTATAACAATATCCCCTGATCGAGTATAGCAACGGCCCTTGATCGAGAATAACAAATGCCCCTCATCGAGTATAATAAAGTCCCATAATCGAATATAACAAAGCCCCCTGATCGATTATAACAATGGCCACAGGTCGAGCATAACAAAGAAACCTGGTCGAGTATAACAAAGTCCCCTGATCGAGTATAACAAAGCCCTCTCATCGAGTATAAAAAAGTCCCCAAATCGAGTATAACAAAGTCCCCTGGTCAAATATAATAAAGGCCCCTGATCGAGTATAGCAAAGTCCCCTCCTCTAGTATAACAAAATCCCATGGTCATGTATAACAAAGTCCCTTGATAGAGTATAACAAAGGCCCCTGATCGAGTATAACAAAGGCCCCCGGTTGAGTATTACAAAGCCTCTTGATCAAGTATAACATATCACCTGATCATGTATAACAAAGTTCCTGGCCTAGTATAGTAATGTCCCCTGATCGAGTATAAACAAAGAGCACTCATCGAGTATAACAAAGTCCCCTGATCGAATATAAAAAAGTCCCCTTATCGAGTAAATCAAAGTCCCCTGGTCGATTATAACAAAGTCCCCTGATTGCGTATAAGAAAGTCCCCTGGTCGAGTATAACAAATTCCCCTGATCGAGTATAGCAAAATCCCCTGGTCGAGTATAACAAATTCCCCTCATCGAGTATAACAAAGTCCCCTGGTTGAGTATAACAAAGGCCCATGATTGAGTATAAAAAAGGCTCCTCATCGACTATAACAAAGACCCCTCATCGAGTCTAACAAAGTCCTCTGATCGAGTATGACAAAGGCCCTTGATCGAGTATAACAAAGGCCCTTAATCGAGTATAACAAAGTCCCCTGGTCGAGAATAACAAATTCCCTTGATCGAGTATAACAAAGTTCCCTGGTCGAGTATAACCAAGGCCCCTCATCGAGTATAACAAAGGCCCTCGGTTGAGTATAACAAAGCCCCCTCATCAGGTATAACGAAGTCCCCTGATCGAGGATAACAAAGTCCCCTGATCGAGTATATCAAAGCCCCTTGGTCGAGTATAACAAATTCCCCTCATCGAGTCTAACAAAGTCCTCTGATCGAGTATGACAAAGGCCCTTGATCGAGTATAACAAAGGCCCTTAATCGAGTATAACAAAGTCCCCTGGTCGAGAATAGCAAATTTCCTTGATCGAGTATAACAAAGTCCCCTGGTCGAGTATAACCAAGGCCCCTCATCGAGTATAACAAAGGACCCCGGTTGAGTATAACAAAGCCCCCTCATCAGGTATAACGAAGTCCCCTGATCGAGTATAACAAAGTCCCCTGATCGAGTATATCAAAGCCCCCTGATCAAGTATAACAATGTCCAATCATCGAGTATAACAAAGTCCCCTGATCGAGTATAACAAAGTCCCCTGGTCGAGTATAACAAAGTCCCCTGTTCGAGTATAACAAAGTCCCCAGATCGAGTATAACAAAGTCCTCTGATCGAGTATAACAAAGTCCCCTGATCGTGTATAACAAAGTCCCCTCGTCGAGTATAACAAAGTCCCATGGTCGAGTATAATAAAGTCACCTTATCGAGTATAACAAAGCCACCTGATCGAGTATAACAAAGTCCCTTGATCGAGTATAACACATCCCCTGATCGAGTATAACATATCCCCTGATCGTGTATAACAAAGTTCCCTGGTCGAGTATAAAAAAGCCCCTGATCGAGTATAATAAAGGCCCCTCAATAAGTATAACAAAGCCCTCTGATCGAATATAAAAAAGTCCCCTGATCGAGTAAAACAAAGTCCCCTGATAGTGTATAACAAAGTCCTATAATCGAGTATAACAAAGGCCACTGGTCAAGCATAACAAAGGACCCATTTCGAGCATAACAAAGTCCCCTGATCGAGTATAACAAAGCCCCATCATCGAGTATAACAAAGTCCCTTGATCGAGTATAACAAAGTCCCCTGATTGAGTATATCAAAGCCCCCTCATCAAGTATAACAAAGTCCCCTGATCGAGTATAACAAAGTCCCCTGTTCGAGTATAACAAAGGCCCCTGATCGAGTATAACAAAGTTCCCAAATCGAGTATAACAAAGTCCCCTGGTCAAATATAATAAAGGCCCCTGATCGAGTATAGCAAAGTCCCCTGATCTAGTATAACAAAGTCCCATGGTCGAGTATAACAAAATCCCTTGATCGAGTATAACAAAGGCCCCTGATCGACTATAACAAAGCCCCCTTTGAGTATAACAAAGCCTCTTGATCGAGTATAACAAAGTCCCCTGATAGAGTATTACACATCCCCTGATCGAGTATAACATATCACCTGATCGTGTATAACAAAGTTCCCTGGTGTAGTATAGTAATGTCCCCTGATCGAGTATAACAAAGTCCTCTCATCGAGTATAACAAAGTCCCCTGATCGAGTATAACAATGTCCCATGGTCGAATATAACAAAGTCACCTGATCGAGTATAACAAAGCCTCCTTATCGAGTATAACAAAGTCCCTTGATCGAGTATAACACATCCCCTGATCGAGTTTAACATATCTCCTGATCGTGTATAACAAAGTTCCCTGGTCAAGTATAGTAATGTCCCTGATCGAGTATAACAACCCCCCTGATCGAGTATAACAAAGTCCCCTGGTCGAGTATAACAAAGTCCCCTGATCGAATATAACAAAGTCCCATGGTCGAATATAACAAAGTCACCTGATCGAGTATAACAAAGCCTCCTCATCGAGTATAACAAAGTCCCTTGATCGAGTATAACACATCCCCTGATCGAGAATAACACATCCCCTGATCGTGTATAATAAAGTTCCCTGGTCAAGTATAGTAATGTCACTGATCGAGTATAACAACCCCCCTGATCGAGTATAACAAAGTACCCTGGTCGAGTATAACAAAGTCCCCTGATCGAGTATAACAAAGTCCTCTGATCGAGTATAACAAAGTCCCCTGATCGCGTATAACAAAGGCCCCTCGTCGAGTATAACAAAGTCCCATGGTCGAGTATAACAGTCACCTTATCGAGTATAACAAAGCCTCCTGATCGAGTATAACAAAGTCCCCTGATCGAGTATATCAAAGCCCCCTCATCGACTATAACAAAGGCCCCTGATCGAGTATAACAAAATCCCCTCATCGAGTATAACAAAGGCCCCTCGTTGAGTATAACAAAGTCCCATGGTCGAGTATAACAAAGTCACCTTATCGAGTATAACAAAGCCTCCTGATCGAGTATAACAAAGTCCCCTCATCGAGTATAACACATCCCCTGATCGAGTATAACATATCACCTGATCGTGTATAACAAAGTTCCCTGGTTGAGTATAGTAATGTCTCCTGATCGAGTATAACAAAGCCCCTGATCGAGTATAATAAAGGCCCCTCATCGAGTATAACAAAGTCCCCTGATCGAGTATAACAAAGTCCCCTCATCGAGTATATCAAAGTCGCCTAATCGAGTATAACAAAGTCCCCAGCTCGATTATAATAAAGGCCCCTGATCGAGTATAACAAAGTCCCCTGATCTAGTATAACAAAGTCCTCTGATCCAGCATAACAAAGGACCCTGGTCGAGTATAACAAAGCCCCCTAATCGAGTATAACAAAGTCCCCTCATCTAGTATAACAATATCCCCTGATCGAGTATAGCAACGGCCCTTGATCGAGAATAACAAATGCCCCTCATCGAGTATAATAAAGTCCCATAATCGAATATAACAAAGCCCCCTGATCGATTATAACAATGGCCACAGGTCGAGCATAACAAAGAAACCTGGTCGAGTATAACAAAGTCCCCTGATCGAGTATAACAAAGCCCTCTCATCGAGTATAAAAAAGTCCCCAAATCGAGTATAACAAAGTCCCCTGGTCAAATATAATAAAGGCCCCTGATCGAGTATAGCAAAGTCCCCTCCTCTAGTATAACAAAATCCCATGGTCATGTATAACAAAGTCCCTTGATAGAGTATAACAAAGGCCCCTGATCGAGTATAACAAAGGCCCCCGGTTGAGTATTACAAAGCCTCTTGATCAAGTATAACATATCACCTGATCATGTATAACAAAGTTCCCTGGCCTAGTATAGTAATGTCCCCTGATCGAGTATAAACAAAGAGCACTCATCGAGTATAACAAAGTCCCCTGATCGAATATAAAAAAGTCCCCTTATCGAGTAAATCAAAGTCCCCTGGTCGATTATAACAAAGTCCCCTGATTGCGTATAAGAAAGTCCCCTGGTCGAGTATAACAAATTCCCCTGATCGAGTATAGCAAAATCCCCTGGTCGAGTATAACAAATTCCCCTCATCGAGTATAACAAAGTCCCCTGGTTGAGTATAACAAAGGCCCATGATTGAGTATAAAAAAGGCTCCTCATCGACTATAACAAAGACCCCTCATCGAGTCTAACAAAGTCCTCTGATCGAGTATGACAAAGGCCCTTGAACGAGTATAACAAAGGCCCTTAATCGAGTATAACAAAGTCCCCTGGTCGAGAATAACAAATTCCCTTGATCGAGTATAACAAAGTTCCCTGGTCGAGTATAACCAAGGCCCCTCATCGAGTATAACAAAGGCCCTCGGTTGAGTATAACAAAGCCCCCTCATCAGGTATAACGAAGTCCCCTGATCGAGGATAACAAAGTCCCCTGATCGAGTATATCAAAGCCCCCTGATCAATTATAACAATGTCCAATCATCGAGTATAACAAAGTCCTCTTGTCGAGTATAACAAAGTCCTCTGGTCGAGAATAACAAAGACCCCTGATCGAGTATAACAAAGTCCCCTGGTCGAGTATAACAAAAGCCCCTGATGGAGTATAACAAAGGCCCTGATGGAGTATAACAAAGACCCCTGATCAAGGAAAACAAAGCCCCCTGATCGAGTATAACACATCCCCTGATCAAGTTTAACATATTCCCTGTTCGTGTATAACAAAGTTCCCTGGTCGAGTATAGTAATGTCCCCTAATCGAGTATAACAAAGGCCCCTGATCGAGTATAACAAAGTCCCCTTTCGAGCATAACAAAGGCCCCTGGTCGAGTATAACAAAGCCCCCCTGATCGATTATTACAAAGTACCCTGATCAAGTATAACAAAGTCCCCTGATTGAGTATAACAAAGTCCCCTGGTCGAGTATAACAAAGGCCTTTGATGGAGTATAACAAAGACCATGATGGAGTATAACAAAGTCCCCTGATCGAGGAAAACAAAGCCCCTTAATCGAGTATAACAAAGTCCCCTGATCGAGCATAACAAAGGCCCCTGGTCGAGAATAACAAAGGCCCCTGATCGAGTATAACAAAGTCCCCTAATCGAGTCTAACAAAGTCCCTTAATCGAGTTTAGCAAAGACCCTTGATCGAGTATAACAAATGCCCCTCATCGAGTATAACAAAGTCCCCTAATCGAATATAACAAAGCCCCCTGATCGAGTATAACAAAGTCCCCTGGTTGAATATAACAATGGCCCATGATTGAGTATAACAAAGGCCCCTCATCGAGTATAACAAAGGCCCCTCATCGAGTCTAACAAAGTCCCCTGATCGTTTATGACAAAGGCCCTTGATCGAGTAAAACAAAGCCCAATCATCGAGTATAACAAAGTCCCCTAATCGAGTATAACAAAGTCCCCTGGTCGAGGAAAACAAAGCTCCCAGTTCGAGTATAACAAAGTCCCCTGATTGAGTATAACAAAGTCCCCTGGTTGACCATAACAAAGGCCCCTGGTCGAGTATAACAAAGTCCCCTAATCGAATATAACAAAGCCCCCTGGTCGAGTATAACAAAGTCCCCTGATCGAGTATATCAAAGCCCCCTGATCGAGTATAAGAAAGTCCCCTGATCGAGTATAACAAAGTCCTCTGGTCGAGCATAACAAAGGCCCCTCATCGAGTATAACAAAGTACCCTGATCGAATATAACAAAGTCCCCTTATCGAGCATAAGAAAGGCCCCTGGTCGAGTATAACAAAGCCCCCCTGATCTAATATTACAAAGTCCAGTGATCAAGTACAACAAAGTCCCCTGATCGAGTATAACAAAGTCCCCTGGTCGAGTATAACAAATTCCTTTGGTCGAGTATAACCAAGGCCCCTGATCGAGCATAAGAAAGTCCCCTTATCGAGTATAACAAAGTCCCCTGGTCGAGTATTACAAATTCTCCTGATCGAGTATAACAAAGTCCCCTGGTCGAGTATAACAAAGTCCCCTGGTCGAGTATAACCAAGGCGCCTGATCGAGAATAACAAAGTCCTCTGATCGAATATTACAAAGTCCCCTTATCGAGCATAACAAAGGCCCCTGGTCGATCATAACAAACCCCCCCTGATCGAATAATTCAAAGTCCTCTGATCGAGTATAACAAAGTCCCCTAATAGTGTATAACAAAGTCCCCCGATCGAGTATAACAAAGTCCTCTCATCGAGTATAACAAAGTCCCCTGGTCGAGTTTAACAAATTCCCCTGATCGTGTATAACAAAGTCCCCTGGTCGAGTAAAACAAAGTCCCCTTATCGAGCATAACAAAGGCCCCTGGTCGATCATAACAAAGCCCCCCTGATCGAATATTACAAAGTCCAGTGATCAAGTATAACAATGTCCCCTGGTCGAGTATAACAAAGTCCCCTCTTCGAGTATAACGAAGGCCCCTGATGGAGTATAACAAAGACCCTGATGGAGTATAACAAAGACCCCTGATCAAAGAAAACAAAGCCCCGAGATCGAGTATAACAAAGTCCCCTAATCGAGTATAACAAAGTCCCCTGATCGAGTATAACAAAGTCCCCTTATCGAGTATAACAAAGTCCCCTGGTCGAGTATAACAAATTCCCCTGATCGAGTATAACAAAGTCCTTTGGTCGAGTATAACCAAGGACCCTAATCGAGTATAACAAAGGCCCCCTGTTGAGTATAACAAAGCCTCCTGTTCGAGTATAACAAAGTCCCCTTATCGAGCATAACAAAGGCCCCTGGTCGAATAATGCAAATTCTCCTGATCGAGTATAACAAAGTCTCCTGATCGAGTATAACAAAGACCCTGATGGAGTATAACAAAGGCCCCAAATGGAGTATAACAAAGTCCCCTGGTCGAGGAAAACAAAGCTCCCAGATCGAGTATAAAAAAGTCCCCTGATTGAGTATAACAAAGTCCCCTGGTTGACCATAACAAAGGCCCTTGGTCGAGTATAACAAAGACCCCTAATCGAATATAACAAAGCCCCCAGGTCGAGTATAACAAAGTCCCCTGATCGAGTATATCAAAGCCCCCTGATCGAGTATAAGAAAGTCCCCTGATCGAGTATAACAAAGTCCTCTGGTCGAGCATAACAAAGGCCCCTCATCGAGTATAACAAAGTACCCTGATCGAATATAACAAAGTCCCCTTATCGAGCATAAGAAAGCCCCCTGGTCGAGTATAACAAAGCCCCCCAGATCTAATATTACAAAGTCCAGTGATCAAGTACAACAAAGTCCCCTGATCGAGTATAACAAAGTCCCCTAGTCGAGTATTACAAATTCCTTTGGTCGAGTATAACCAAGGCCCCTGATCGAGCATAAAAAAGTCCCCTTATCGAGTATAACAAAGCCCCTGGTCGAGTATTACAAATTATCCTGATCGAGTATAACAAAGTCCCCTGGTCGAGTATAACAAAGTCCCCTGGTCGAGTATAACCAAGGCGCCTGATCGAGAATAATAAAGTCCTCTGATCGAATTTAACAAAGTCCCTTTATCGAGCATAACAAAGGCCCCTGGTCGAGCATAACAAACACCCCCTGATCGAATAATACAAAGTCCTCTGATCGAGTATAACAAAGTCCCCTAATAGTTTATAACAAAGTCCCCCGATCGAGTATAACAAAGTCCTCTCATCGAGTATAACAAAGTCCCCTGGTCGAGTATAACAATTCCCCTAATCGTGTATAACAAAGTCCCCTGGTCGAGTAAAACAAAGTCCCCTTATCGAGCATAACAAAGGCCCCTGGTCGAGTATAACAAAGCCCCCCTGATCGAATATTACAAAGTCCAGTGATCAAGTATAACAATGTCCCCTGGTGGAGTATAACAAAGTCCCCTGGTCGAGTATAACGAAGGCCCCTTATGGAGTATAACAAAGACCCTGATGGAGTATAAGAAAGACCCCTGATCAAGGAAAACAAAGCCCCGAGATCGAGTATAGCAAAGTCCCCTGATCTAGTATAACAAAGTCCCATGGTCGAGTATAACAAAATCCCTTGATCGAGTATAACAAAGGCCCCTGATCGAGTATAACAAAGTCCCCTGATTGAATATAACAATGGCTTATGATTGAGTATAACAAAGTCCCCTGGTCGAGTATAACAAAGTCCCCTAATCGAATATAACAAAGCCCCCTGATCGAATATAACAAAGGCCACTGGTCGAGCATAACAAAGGACCTTGATCGAGTATAACAAAGCCCAATCATCGAGTATAACAAAGTCCCCTGATCGAGTATAACAAAGTCCCCGATCAAGTATAACAAAGTTCCGGATAGAGTATATCAAGCCCCCTGGTCGAGTATAATAAAGGCCCTGATCGAGTATAATAAAGTCTCATGATCGAGTATAACAAATTCCCCTGATTCGAGTATAACAAAGTCCCCTGGTTGACCATAACAAAGGTTCCTGGTCGAGTATAACACAGTCCCCTAATCGAATATAACAAAGCCCCCTGATCGAGTATAACAAAGTCCCCTGATTGAATATAACAATGGCCCATGATTGAGTATAACAAAGTCCCCTGGTCGAGTATAACAAAGTCCCCTAATCGAATATAACAAAGCCCCCTGATCGAATATAACAAAGGCCACTGGTCGAGCATAACAAAGGACCCTGATCGAGTATAACAAAGCCCAATCATCGAGTATAACAAAGTCCCCTGATCGAGTATAACAAAGTCCCCTGATCGAGTATAACAAAAGTCCCCTTATCGAGTATAACAAAGCCCAATCATCGAGTATAACAAAGGACCCTGTTCGAGTATAACAAAGTTCCCTGATCGAGTATAACAAAGCTCAATCATCGAGTATAACAAAGTCCCCTAATCGAGTATAACAAAGCCCAATCATCGAGTATAACAAAGTCCCCTGATCGAGTATAACAAATTCCCCTGATCAAGTATAAGAAAGTCCCCTGATCGATTATGACAAAGGCCCTTGATCGAGTATAACAAAGGCCCCTGATCGAGTATAAGAAAGTCCCCTGATTGAGTATAACAAAGTCACCTTATCGAGTATAACAAAGTCCCCTGGTCTAGTATAACAAATTCTCTGATCAGGTATGTTTGAAAAGTTCCCTTGTCGAGTATAACAAAGTCCTGGTTGAGTATAACAAATTCCATCATCGAGTATAAATCCAAGGCCCTGGGATCGGTAAATAACAAAGTCCTCATGGATTCCATATAACAAAGTCTCTTATCGCTATTACAACAAAGGCCCCTGGTCGAGTATAAGAAAGTCCCCTGATCGAGTATATCAAAGCCCCCTCATCGAGTATAACAAAGTCCCCTGATCGAGTATAACAAAGTCCTCCGATCGAGTAAAACAAAGTCCCCCGATCGAGTATAACAAAGTCCTCTGATCGAGTATAACAAAGTCCCCTGGTCGTGTATAACAAAATCCTTTGGTCGAGTATAACAAATTTCCCTGATCGAGTATAACAAAGTCCCCTGGTCGAGTATAACAAATTCCCCTTATCGAGAATAACAAAGTCCCCTGGTTGAGTATAAGAATGGCCTATGATTGAATATAACAAAGGCCCCTCATCGAGTATAACAAACGCCACTCATCGAGTCTAACAAAGTCCCCTGATCGAATATGACAAAGTCCATTGATCAAGTATAACAAAGGCCCCTGATCGAGTATAACAAAGTCTCCTTATCGAGTATAACAAAGTCCCCTGGTCGAGTATAACAAAGTCCCCTGATTGAGTATAACAAAGTCCCCTGGTAGAGTATAACAAAGTCCCCTGGTCGAGTATATCAAAGTCCCCTGATCGAGGAAAACAAAGCCCCCTGATCGAGTATAACAAAGTCCCCCCATCGAGTATAACAAAGTCCCCTGGTCGAGTATAACAAAGTCCCTTATCGACTATAAAAAGTCCCCTGGTCGAGTGTAACCAAGGCCCCTCATTGAGTATGACAAACGCCCCCGGTTGAGTATAACAAAGCCTCCTGATCGAGTATAACAAAGTCCACTTATCGAGCATAACTAAGGCCCCTGGTCGAGCTTAACAAAGCCCCCCTGATCAAATAATACATAGTCCCCTGATCAAGTATAACAAAGTCCCCTGATCGAGTATAACAAAATACCCTGGTTGAGTATAACAAAGGCCCGTAATGGAGCATAACAAAAAACCTAATGGAGTATAACAAAGTTCCCTGATCGAGTATAACAAATTCACCTGATCGAGTATAACAAAGGCCCCTCATCAAGTATAACAAAGTTCTCTTATCGAGCATAACAAAGAACCCTGGTCGAGTATAACAAAACCCCACCGATCGAATATTACAAAGTCCCCAAATCAAGTATAAGAAAGTCCCCTGGTCGAGTATAACAAAGTCCATTGATTGAATATAACAAAGTCCCTGGTTGACCATAATAAAGGCCCCTGGTCGAGTATAACAAAGTCCCCAAATCGAATATTACAAAGCCTCCTGATCGAGTATAACAAAGGCCACTGGTCGAGCATAACAAAGCACCCTGGTCGAGTATAACAAAGCCCCCTAATCGAGTATAAGAAAGTCCCTTGATCAAGTTTATCAAACCCCACTGGTCGAGCATAATAAAGGCCCAGATCGAGTATAACAAGGTCTCATGATCGAGTATAACAAATTCCCCTGGTTCGAGTATACAAAAGCCCGTGATCGAGTATAATAAAGTCCCCTGGTCGAGTATAACAAAGTCCCCTGATCGAGTAAAACAAAGGCCCCTAATCGAGTCTAACAAAGTCCCCTGATCGAGTATAGCAAAGGCCCTTGAGCGAGTATAACAAATGCCCCTCATCGAGTATAACAAAGTCCCCTAATCGAATATAAGAAAGTCCCCTGATCGAGTATAACAAACGCCACTGGTCGAGCATAACAAAGGACCCTGGTCGGGTATAAAAAAGTCCCCTAATCGAGTATAACAAAGTCCAATCATCGAGTATAACAAAGTCCCCTGATCGAGTATAACAAAGTCCCCTGATCGAATATAACAAAGGCCCCAGATCGAGTATAACAAAGTCCCCTTATCGAGCATAACAAAGGCCCCTGGTCAAGTATAACAAAGGCCCCCTTATCGAATATTACAAAGTCTCCTGATCAAGTATAACAAAGTCCCCTGATCGAGTATAACAAAGTCCCCTGACCGAGTATAACAAAGGCCCCTGATGGAGTATAACAACGACCCTGATGGAGTATAACAAAGTCCGCTGGTCGATATAAACAAAGCCCCCTGATCGAGTATAACAAAGTTCCCTGCTCAAGAAAAACAAAGTCCCCTCATCGAGTATAACAAAGTCCTCTGGTCGAGTATAACAAAGGCCCTTGATCGAGTATAACAAAGTCCCCAGGTCGAGAATAACAAATTCCCCTGATCGAGAATAACAAAGTCCCCTGGTCGAGTATAAGAAATTCCCCGGATCGAGAATAACAAAGTCCCCTGGTTGAGTATAACAAAGG
>NW_024713607.1:0-20570 GCF_018991925.1 Homarus americanus | reverse complement strand
GCCCGATCATAATGATCTGGCTTCACGATGAGGAAGGATTTGCTGGCGTTTGGGTGGTACCCTATTTGTGGACCTCGCGATGTTACCAGGTCCCACCACTTTTTGATGTCCTCCACTTTTCCTGCTCCTGTGAGGTCATCAGCATATGCCACTTGTTTGACCCCAGTTGTTTCATACTTTATTTCTTGTTGGAGCACTGATAGGCCTATTGCATACTACTACTACTACTACTACTACTACTACTACTACTACTACTACTACTACTACTACTACTACTACTACTACTACTACTACTACTACTACTACTACTACTACTACTTTTTTTTTATAACGTGGCCTCCAGCCTCCCCCAATAGCCACACCTTCGCCACCATTTATTTACCTTAATATTAAATATCCTAATACATAAGCAACTATCCTATCTGTGTTAAATTAGTTGAGCCGCAGATCGATGCGGCATTCGGTGACTGTAGCCTCATAGTCGATATCTGCAGCAGTTGACGGAGTAGGGGCAGAAGCTCTCGTTCCCCTGAGGCAGAGCAAAGCCGACCGAAGGAGAGAGAAGGACAGTCGACATCTCATCCAGGCTGTGACATAACTTCTGGGCTGCTGCTTCTGTTCGGAGATCAGCTCCGCGAGTCTGGCGTAGAAACATCTTGCGCTTTGGCCCATCCCACCAGAGGTTGTGAACACTAGCGGAGTGAAGCTGCCTTGATCGACATTTTGAATTCTCTCCCCATATGCCCTTCTCTTGTCGTTCTCGTTCCTCCTATGTGCAGCATCGAGAGCTAGGTTACGGTGACAAACGGCCATGGGATCAAAAATCCTGATGTCGAAGAAGGCTCGCTGTCCCCGCGTCCAGAATCCTCGAGCACTGACGTCCACACGGGCTTCGTTAGATGTGTTTGAAGTCCTGTGTTGGAGGATCTCGCTATCCAGTGGAAGGAGGGTCGGTTCTACCATGACGTCCCGGCAGGTTTCCTTCAACATATTTGCTGTGAGATCCCTTACCTCGTCATGCCTCATGCATATGAAGCCCCCCTTCTTATAAACCATGTATGATCGCGAATCATATAGGAATATGCATTAGAGGGCAAATCATTTCCACGGCCAACCGTATCTTAGGAGCAATTATATCTGTAAATTCTGTTTGTTGTTGCTGAAACCATTTGCCCTTATCGGCAACGGTTAAATTTCAGTTCGGAGGCGCCCACCTCCTGCGCTATAGTTATAGCCATTTTTGTCAAATTTTTGGAACCTGCAGCAAGGATGCACATGTCATTTTGGCAGTGCTGCTGATCTGTTGTAATGGACCTACGGATCTTATTAACTTCGCTGGTGTCCACTTCCCCTGTTGCATTCTGGGCTATTATGTGGTCAGTGAGGGCTGCCGTGAGCTTAAGTGAATTTTGATGTTCAGAGTCAGCAATCTCCTCTGGATTAGTTAGTCCCATCCCTCCCAGTCTTGGTGGAAGTGCAAGAAGTGTTCTTTCTACTAGGGTTAAGTCGTGGTGTTTCACTAGTTTGGGAATGAACTTGGACACTGATTGCTTCTTCCAAAGGGTGGCAGGGCCTGGATTCAGGATGGCACGCATCAGGTAGTTCCAACGATGCTTGGACTCCATGTGAATGTCATGATGCTCTGTGTTACAATCTCCTTGATAGAGCATGGATTTCCTGCTAACCCACTCGTTCACCTTCCCCACGTGACAGTCTTAAAGTCCGTAGTGCCACCACGTTTCTAGATGTCTTTGGCCGTCCTGAATATTTTGACCTCACTGCCGAAAATTTCCACAGTTCGATCATAACATCTGGCTCACGATGAGGAAGGATTTGCTGGCGTTTGCGGTACCCTATTTGTGATCCGCGATGTTACCAGGTCCCACCCACTTTTGATGTCCTCCACTTTTCCTGTCCTGTGAGGTCAATGCAGGCGCTGCTCTGTTTTAACTTCAGTTGTTTCATACTTTATTTCTTGTTGGAGCACTGATAGGCCTATTGCATACATTGCCATTGCAACGGGGTCTCCCTGTGTTGTTCCCTCGGTCGACTGAAGGATGGTATCACCTCGTAGAGCCTTGTTGTTTACTACGTAGAGGTCTGAAGGATTCCTATACGAATTTTCAACATACATCGCAAAGCTAGGACACTTGATCTTGATGTTGTGCAGTGCCGCCTTGCGGCACTGCTACTACTACTACTACTACTACTACTACTACTACTACTACTACTACTACTACTACTACTACTACTACTACTACTACTACTACGTGGCCTCCAGCCTCCCCCAATAGCCACACCTTCGCCACCATTTATTTACCTTAATATTAAATATCCTAATACATAAGCAACTATCCTATCTGTGTTAAATTAGTTGAGCCGCAGATCCATGCGGCATTCGGTGACTGTAGCCTCATAGTCGATATCTGCAGCAGTTGACGGAGTAGGGGCAGAAGCTCTCGTTCCCCTGAGGCAGAGCAAAGCCGACCGAAGGAGAGAGAAGGACAGTCGACATCTCATCCAGGCTGTGACATAACTTCTGGGCTGCTGCTTCTGTTCGGAGATCAGCTCCGCGAGTCTGGCGTAGAAACATCTTGCGCTTGGGCCCATCCCACCAGAGGTTGTGAACACTAGCTGAGTGAAGCTGCCTTGATCGACATTTTGAATTCTCTCCCCATATGCCCTTCTCTTGTCGTTCTCGTTCCTCCTATGTGCAGCATCGAGAGCTAGGTTACGGTGACAAACGGCCATGGGATCAAAAATCCTGATGTCGAAGAAGGCTCGCTGTCCGCGCGTCCAGAATCCTCGAGCACTGACGTCCACACGGGCTTCGTTAGATGTGTTTGAAGTCCTGTGTTGGAGGATCTCGCCATCCAGTGGAAGGAGGGTCGGTTCTACCATGACGTCCCGGCAGGTTTCCTTCAACATATTTGCTGTGAGATCCCTTACCTCGTCATGCCTCATGCATATGAAGCCCCCCTTCTTGCAAACCATGGCGTGATCGCCATCATAGGAATAGCCACACACGCATTGGGAGGGCAACCCATCTACTGGCCAACCGTACCTTAGAGCAATGGCATCTGTAAATTCTTGTTTGTTAAGGCTGAAACCATTTGCCCTTATCGGTAACGTAGTTAGCCAGTTCGAGGCGCCCACCTCCTGCGCTATAGCTACTTTTTTTGTCAAATTTTCTGGAACCAGCAGCAATAGTTGCTGCAACATGTCATTTTGACAGTTCTGCCGATCTGTTGTAATGGACCTACGGATCTTATTAACTTCGCTGGTGTCCACTTCCCCTATTGCATTCTGGGCGATTATGTGGTCAGTGAGGGCTGCCGTGAGCTTAAGTGAATTTTGATGTTCAGAGTCAGCAATCTCCTCTGGATTAGTTAGTCCCATCCCTCCCAGTCTTGGTGGAAGTGCAAGAAGTGTTCTTTCTGCTAGGGTTAAGTCGTGGTGTTTCGCTAGTTTGGGAATGAACTTGACACTGACTGCTTCTTCCAAAGGGTGGAGGAGAGGTCGGATCTCAGGGATGGTACGCATCAGGTAGTTCCAACGATGCTTGACTCCATGTGTGAATGCTGCAAAGGCCGCATGTGGCTCAGTGTTAGCAATCTCCGATAGAGCATGGATTTCGCTAACCCACTCATTCACTTTTCCCCCTACGTACTGGGTCTTGAAGTCCGTAGTGCCAATTACTGCGCCTAGATGTCTTTGGCCGTCCTTAGTTATTTTGACCTCACTTTCGCCGAAAACCTCCACAGCCTGATCATAATGATCTGGCTTCACGATGAGGAAGGATTTGCTGGCGTTAGGGTGGTACCCTATATGTGGACCTCGCGATGTTACCAGGTCCCACCACTTTTTGATGTCCTCCACTTTTCCTGCTCCTGTGAGGTCATCAGCATATGCCACTTGTTTGACCCCAGTTGTTTCATACTTTATTTCTTGTTGGAGCACTGATAGGCCTATTGCATACATTGCCATTGCAACGGGGTCTCCCTGTGTTGTTCCCTCGGTCGACTGTAGGATGGTATCACCTCGTAGAGCCTTGTTGTATACTACGTAGAGGTCTGAAGGATTCCTATACGAATTTTCAACATACATCGCAAAGCTAGGACACTTGATCTTGATGTTGTGCAGTGCCGCCTTGCGATTAAGTATGTTGAATGCGTTTGAAGCATCCACCAGGAGAACGGCCTCACAATCACGCTGCTCAAATATCAATCTCATGGCGTGAATGGCCGCCTCCCCACCAGCCTGGTGGCCAGCACACACTTGTAGGTTCCCTGCTGCTGCCCTGACATCATCCTTTACCACCTCCATTATACACTTTCCGATGATCCGCCTCAGCACTTCCCCCACCCCTATAGGTCTACATCCTGGTTTCTTTTCCAGAGGGATAAGGCGGCAGGCCGTCAGAGCCTGGAGGTGATGGCAGCAAGAGGATGCAAGCTTTCTTGCAAGGGTGGCAATAGCAGTGCAGAGATCGCTTGCTACAGGGCCAAACTTGTTTGTGCTGAGGATGACTCTCCAACCGTTTGCATCCAGACCTGAAGGGCCGGCTCCGCCTCGAGTCTTCAGTGCCTTTTTCCACACCATCCCTCCTGTTATTTTCTCGAACAGGACAGCGTTTGGTGGGATATAAGCACCCTGGAGCCTGATGCCTTCATCTTCGCTTGCAGGGGGATGTTTCTCTTTCAATAGTTTTAATGTCGCTCTGTTTATTGGCATCACTCCACCGGCGGATTCATGTGTGAGAGATCTTACCGCGAGAGACACTTTTCCCACACGCATTTTGTTTCCAAATTGTCTTGCCACGTCATCGGTGTTTTGCTTTCCGTCACCCGTAGATTTTAGTCTCTCCTGCAGTGTTCTTGCTTCACATAGGAGATCATCTAGGGCCCCAGTCTGCCACATTGTCAACCTTCTCTTCATTGCTGCCACATTTTCTTTGTGCTTAGCCTTTGTGTGTGTCCTCTGACAAAATAGATGTGGTATTATTGCCAGTATTTGAAGAGCTAGGGGGGCGAGGAAGCGGTCCTGGGTGTAATCAGTCATGAAGTGAGTCATCTCCCGAATCATTTCTTTGGTGGCCGCACACTTGGGTGGTTCAAATAAGTTAGCGGGCGACCACTTGACAATTTCTGAGTAGGTTTCTTTGACCCATACGCCGGCATTTTCCATCGACATGCCATTCCACTGAGGCGGCTGTCTCTCATTCTCCTCGTGGACACCTGCTACTGAGGGAGCAGCATTTATTAGTACTACATTATCGGGTTGAGTAGACTCACTGCTATCATTTCGGATATCATCGGGTAGTTGGGTCCGGGCGATATCCACTGTGGCCGCCTGTGTCGGCTCCCTGCGACGTGGGTTCCGACACTGGTCTAGCTTCCTGCAATTCACACATGGTCGGTTATTTCTCGCACAAACACAATTTGTGCAGTTTTGGTTCGGGCTAGCACAGACGCAGCAAGGAATGTTACCAGGCATAGTGACCAGCACCTTGGGCGACGGTAACGTCCGCCTCCGGACATCTGATTTAGTCCCAGGCACAAGATTATACTGGTTCTTATGAGGGAAGGGCGGAGAGGTGACAGGCTGGACTGCTGTGTCCAGGTAGTAGGGGCATACGTGCACGCGTGGGTGTGTAGGCTACCCCCTCTTATAGCGACCATCCATACATCAGAATGATACACTATGGACAAGAGTTTGTCACACCAGGCACTTGTTTATATATCCTTGGCACAAATAACCACTATTTATATGGTCTCACTGGTGTAATATCAGTTATGTATAGTCACTTGGTTTGTCGAGACCCTACATGGGCAGCACTCTCGGCCCCATAGGGGCGATAGTCTCGGGACCACCCCTGTCAAAGTAGGCCTAACGACACTGACCTTGGCGCCGAGCCTCCTCATTATCCCTCCACCGACCCAGCACAGGTCACCACTCACTTGGAGAACGCCGGTGAACACACGGAATATTTACAATTTATGCCGTAAGGGATGAGAAGAAACCTTGGGTGGCAATGCTTAGGGTGACATCCGATATTCACGGACACATTGTCAAATTCCCGCTCCCACACAGCGAGTATGTCCCCACCAATAACACTTTAGATCAGGAGGGACGGTCCACGACACCCACGCCGCGCTGGCCGCCTACTACTACTACTACTACTACTACTACTACTACTACTACTACTACTACTACTACTACTACTACTACTACTACTACTACTACTACTACTACTACTACTACTACTACTACTACTACTACTACTACGACGTGGCCTCCAGCCTCCCCAATAGCCACACCTTCGCCACCATTTATTTACCTTAATATTAAATATCCTAATACATAAGCAACTATACTATCTGTGTTAAATTAGTTGAGCCGCAGATCGATGCGGCATTCGGTGACTGTAGCCTCATAGTCGATATCTGCAGCAGTTGACGGAGTAGGGGCAGAAGCTCTCGTTCCCCTGAGGCAGAGCAAAGCCGACCGAAGGAGAGAGAAGGACAGTCGACATCTCATCCAGGCTGTGACATAACTTCTGGGCTGCTGCTTCTGTTCGGAGATCAGCTCCGCGAGTCTGGCGTAGAAACATCTTGCGCTTGGGCCCATCCCACCAGAGGTTGTGAACACTAGCGGAGTGAAGCTGCCTTGATCGACATTTTGAATTCTCTCCCCATATGCCCTTCTCTTGTCGTTCTCGTTCCTCCTATGTGCAGCATCGAGAGCTAGGTTACGGTGACAAACGGCCATGGGATCAAAAATCCTGATGTCGAAGAAGGCTCGCTGTCCCCGCGTCCAGAATCCTCGAGCACTGACGTCCACACGGGCTTCGTTAGATGTGTTTGAAGTCCTGTGTTGGAGGATCTCGCCATCCAGTGGAAGGAGGGTCGGTTCTACCATGACGTCCCGGCAGGTTTCCTTCAACATATTTGCTGTGAGATCCCTTACCTCGTCATGCCTCATGCATATGAAGCCCCCCTTCTTGCAAACCATGGCGTGATCGCCATCATAGGAATAGCCACACACGCATTGGGAGGGCAAACCATCTACTGGCCAACCGTACCTTAGAGCAATGGCATCTGTAAATTCTTGTTTGTTAAGGCTGAAACCATTTGCCCTTATCGGTAACGTAGTTAACCAGTTCGAGGCGCCCACCTCCTGCGCTATAGCTACTTTTTTTGTCAAATTTTCTGGAACCTGCAGCAATAGTTGCTGCAACATGTCATTTTGGCAGTGCTGCCGATCTGTTGTAATGGATCTACGGATCTTATTAGCTTCGCTGGTGTCCACTTCCCCTGTTGCATTCTGGGCTATTATGTGGTCAGTGAGGGCTGCCGTGAGCTTAAGTGAATTTTGATGTTCAGAGTCAGCAATCTCCTCTGGATTAGTTAGTCCCATCCCTCCCAGTCTTGGTGGAAGTGCAAGAAGTGTTCTTTCTACTGGGGTTAAGTCGTGGTGTTTCACTAGTTTGGGAATGAACTTGACACTGATTGCTTCTTCCAAAGGGTGGAGGAGGGGTCGGATCTCAGGGATGGTACGCATCAGGTAGTTCCAACGATGCTTGACTCCATGTGTGAATGCTGCAAAGGCCGCATGTGGCTCTGTGTTAGCAATCTCCGATAGAGCATGGATTTCGCTAACCCACTCGTTCACCTTTCCCCCTACGTACTGGGTCTTGAAGTCCGTAGTGCCAATTACTGCGCCTAGATGTCTTTGGCCGTCCTTAGTTATTTTGACCTCACTTTCGCCGAAAACCTCCACAGCCCGATCATAATGATCTGGCTTCACGATGAGGAAGGATTTGCTGGCGTTTGGGTGGTACCCTATTTGTGGACCTCGCGATGTTACCAGGTCCCACCACTTTTTGATGTCCTCCACTTTTCCTGCTCCTGTGAGGTCATCAGCATATGCCACTTGTTTGACCCCAGTTGTTTCATACTTTATTTCTTGTTGGAGCACTGATAGGCCTATTGCATACATTGCCATTGCAACGGGGTCTCCCTGTGTTGTTCCCTCGGTCGACTGTAGGATGGTATCACCTCGTAGAGCCTTGTTGTTTACTATGTAGAGGTCTGAAGGATTCCTATACGAATTTTCAACATACATCGCAAAGCTAGGACACTTGATCTTGATGTTGTGCAGTGCAGCCTTGCGGTTAAGTATGTTGAATGCGTTTGAAGCATCCACCAGGAGAACGGCCTCACAATCACGCTGCTCAAATATCAATCTCATGGCGTGAATGGCCGCCTCCCCACCAGCCTGGTGGCCAGCACACACTTGTAGGTTCCCTGCTGCTGCCCTGACATCATCCTTTACCACCTCCATTATACACTTTCCGATGATCCGCCTCAGCACTTCCCCCACCCCTATAGGTCTACATCCTGGTTTCTTTTCCAGAGGAATAAGGCGGCAGGCCGTCAGAGCCTGGAGGTGATGGCAGCAAGAGGATGCAAGCTTTCTTGCAAGGGTGGCAATGGCAGTGCAGAGATCGCTTGCTACAGGGCCAAACTTGTTTGTGCTGAGGATGACTCTCCAACCGTTTGCATCCAGACCTGAAGGGCCGGCTCCGCCTCGAGTCTTCAGTGCCTTTTTCCACACCATCTCTCCTGTTATTTTCTCGAACAGGACAGCGTTTGGTGGGATATAAGCACCCTGGAGCCTGATGCCTTCATCTTCGCTTGCAGGGGGATGTTTCTCTTTCAATAGTTTTAATGTCGCTCTGTTTATTGGCATCACTCCACCGGAGGATTCATGTGTGAGAGATCTTACCGCGAGAGACACTTTTCCCACACGCATTTTGTTTCCAAATTTTCTTGCCACGTCATCGGTGTTTTGCTTTCCGTCACCCGTAGATTTTAGTCTCTCCTGCAGTGTTCTTGCTTCACATAGGAGATCATCTAGGGCCCCAGTCCGCCACATTGTCGATCTTCTCTTCATTGCTGCCACATTTTCTTTGTGCTTAGCCTTTGTGTGTGTCCTCTGACAAAATAGATGTGGTATTATTGCCAGTATTTGAAGAGCTAGGGGGGCGAGGAGCGGTCCTGAGTGTAATCAGTCATGAAGTGAGTCATCTCCCGAATCATTTCTTTGGTGGCCGCACACTTGGGTGGTTCAAATAAGTTAGCGGGCGACCACTTGACAATTTCTGAGTAGGTTTCTTTGACCCATACGCCTGCATTTTCCATCGACATGCCATTCCACTGAGGCGGCTGTCTCTCATTCTCCTCGTGGACACCTGCTACTGAGGGAGCAGCATTTATTAGTACTACATTATCGGGTTGAGTAGACTCACTGCTATCATTTCGGATATCATCGGGTAGTTGGGTCCCGGCGATATCCACTGTGGCCGCCTGTGTCGGCTCCCTGCGACGTGGGTTCCGACACTGGTCTAGCTTCCTGCAATTCACACATGGTCGGTTATTTCTCGCACAAACACAATTTGTGCAGTTTTGGTTCGGGCTAGCACAGACGCAGCAAGGAATGTTACCAGGCATAGTGGCCAGCACCTTGGGCGACGGTAACGTCCGCCTCCGGACATCTGATTTAGTCCCAGGCACAAGATTATACTGGTTCTTATGAGGGAAGGGCGGAGAGGTGACAGGCTGGACTGGTGTGTCCAGGTAGTAGGGGCATACGTGCGCGCGTGGGTGTGTAGGCTACCCCCCCTAATAGCGACCATCCATACATCAGAATGATACACTATGGACAAGAGTTTGTCACACCAGGCACTAGTTTATATTTCCTTGGCACAAATAACCACTATTTATATGGTCTCACTGGTGTAATATCAGTTATGTATACTCACTAGGTTCGTCGAGACCCTACATTAAGAGTCCGTTACTATGGTGGAGGGGGGGGTGGGGGCGACCGCATGGGCAGCACTCTCGGCCCCATAGGGGCGATAGTCTCGGGACCACCCCTGTCACAGTAGGCCTAACGACACTGACCTTGGCGCCGAGCCTTCTCATTATCCTACCACTGACCCAGCACAGGTCACCACTCACTTGGTGAACGCCGGTGAACACATGGAATATTTACAATTTATGCCGTAAGGGATGAGGAGAAACCTTGGGTGGCAATGCTTAGGGTGACATCCGATATTCACGGACACATTGTCAAATTCCCGCTCCCACACAACGAGTATGTCCCCACCAATAACACTTTAGATCAGGAGGGACGGTCCACGACACCCACGCCGCGCTGGCCGCCTACTACTACTACTACTACTACTACTACTACTACTACTACTACTACTACTACTACTACTACTACTACTACTACTACTACTACTACTACTACTACTACTACTACTACTACTACTACTACTACTACTTTTTTAAGCAACTATCCCTATCTGTGTTAAATTAGTTGAGCATGAATCGTGCGGCATTACGACTGTAGCCTCATAGTCGATATCTGCAGCAGTTGACGGAGTAGGGGCAGAAGCTCTCGTTCCCCTGAGGCAGAGCAAAGCCGACCGAAGGAGAGAGAAGGACAGTCGACATCTCATCCAGGCTGTGACATAACTTCTGGGCTGCTGCTTCTGTTCGGAGATCAGCTCCGCGAGTCTGGCGTAGAAACATCTTGCGCTTGGGCCCATCCCACCAGAGGTTGTGAACACTAGCTGAGTGAAGCTGCCTTGATCGACATTTTGAATTCTCTCCCCATATGCCCTTCTCTTGTCGTTCTCGTTCCTCCTATGTGCAGCATCGAGAGCTAGGTTACGGTGACAAACGGCCATGGGATCAAAAATCCTGATGTCGAAGAAGGCTCGCTGTCCCCGCGTCCAGAATCCTCGAGCACTGACGTCCACACGGGCTTCGTTAGATGTGTTTGAGGTCCTGTGTTGGAGGATCTCGCCATCCAGTGGAAGGAGGGTCGGTTCTACCATGACGTCCCGGCAGATTTCCTTCAACATATTTGCTGTGAGATCCCTTTCCTCGTCATGCCTCATGCATATAAAGCCCCCCTTCTTGCAAACCATGGCGTGATCGCCATCATAGGAATAGCCACACACACACACGCATTGGGAGGGCAAACCATCTGCTATTGTATGTGCCTTAGAACAATGGCATCTGTAAATTCTTGTTTGTTAGGCTGAAACCATTTGCCCTTATCGGTAACGTAGTTAACCAGTTCGAGGCGCCCACCTCCTGCGCTATAGCTACTTTTTTTGTCAAATTTTCTGGAACCTGCAGCAATAGTTGCTGCCACATGTCATTTTGGCAGTGCTGCCGATCTGTTGTAATGGATCTACGGATCTTATTAACTTCGCTGGTGTCCACTTCCCCTGTTGCATTCTGGGCTATTATGTGGTCAGTGAGGGCTGCCGTGAGCTTAAGTGAATTTTGATGTTCAGAGTCAGCAATCTCCTCTGGATTAGTTAGTCCCATCCCTCCCAGTCTTGGTGGAAGTGCAAGAAGTGTTCTTTCTACTAGGGTTAAGTCGTGGTGTTTCACTAGTTTGGGAATGAACTTGACACTGATTGCTTCTTCCAAAGGGTGGAGGAGGGGTCGGATCTCAGGGATGGTACGCATCAGGTAGTTCCAACGATGCTTGACTCCGTGTGTGAATGCTGCAAAGGCCGCATGTGGCTCTGTGTTAGCAATCTCCGATAGAGCATGGATTTCGCTACTACTACTACTACTACTACTACTACTACTACTACTACTACTACTACTACTACTACTACTACTACTACTACTACTACTACTACTACTACTACTACTACTACTACTACTACTACTACTACTACGTGGCCTCCAGCCTCCCCCAATAGCCACACCTTCGCCACCATTTATTTACCTTAATATTAAATATCCTAATACATAAGCAACTATCCTATCTGTGTTAAATTAGTTGAGCCGCAGATCCATGCGGCATTCGGTGACTGTAGCCTCATAGTCGATATCTGCAGCAGTTGACGGAGTAGGGGCAGAAGCTCTCGTTCCCCTGAGGCAGAGCAAAGCCGACCGAAGGAGAGAGAAGGACAGTCGACATCTCATCCAGGCTGTGACATAACTTCTGGGCTGCTGCTTCTGTTCGGAGATCAGCTCCGCGAGTCTGGCGTAGAAACCTCTTGCACTTGGGCCCATCCCACCAGAGGTTGTGAACACTAGAGGAGTGAAGCTGCCTTGATCAACATTTTGAATTCTCTCTCTCTTGTCGTTCTCGTTCCTCCTATGCGCAGCATCGAGAGCTAGGTTACGGTGACAAACGGCCATGGGATCAAAAATCCTGATGTCGAAGAAAGCTCGCTGTCCCCGCGTCCAGAATCCTCGAGCACTGACGTCCACACGGGCTTCGTTAGATGTGTTTGAAGTCCTGTGTTGGAGGATCTCGCCATCCAGTGGAAGGAGGGTCGGTTCTACCATGACGTCCCGGCAGATTTCCTTCAACATATTTGCTGTGAGATCCCTTACCTCGTCATGCCTCATGCATATGAAGCCCCCCTTCTTGCAAACCATGGCGTGATCGCCATCATAGGAATAGCCACACACGCATTGGGAGGGCAAACCATCTACTGGCCAACCGTACCTTAGAGCAATGGCATCTGTAAATTCTTGTTTGTTAAGGCTGAAACCATTTGCCCTTATCGGTAACGTAGTTAACCAGTTCGAGGCGCCCACCTCCTGCGCTATAGCTACTTTTTTTGTCAAATTTTCTGGAACCTGCAGCAATAGTTGCTGCAACATGTCATTTTGGCAGTGCTGCCGATCTGTTGTAATGGATCTACGGATCTTATTAACTTCGCTGGTGTCCACTTCCCCTGTTGCATTCTGGGCTATTATGTGGTCAGTGAGGGCTGCCGTGAGCTTAAGTGAATTTTGATGTTCAGAGTCAGCAATCTCCTCTGGATTAGTTAGTCCCATCCCTCCCAGTCTTGGTGGAAGTGCAAGAAGTGTTCTTTCTACTGGGGTTAAGTCGTGGTGTTTCACTAGTTTGGGAATGAACTTGACACTGATTGCTTCTTCCAAAGGGTGGAGGAGGGGTCGGATCTCAGGGATGGTACGCATCAGGTAGTTCCAACGATGCTTGACTCCATGTGTGAATGCTGCAAAGGCCGCATGTGGCTCTGTGTTAGCAATCTCCGATAGAGCATGGATTTCGCTAACCCACTCATTCACCTTTCCCCCTACGTACTGGGTCTTGAAGTCCGTAGTGCCAATTACTGCGCCTAGATGTCTTTGGCCGTCCTTAGTTATTTTGACCTCACTTTCGCCGAAAACCTCCACAGCCCGATCATAATGATCTGGCTTCACGATGAGGAAGGATTTGCTGGCGTTTGGGTGGTACCCTATTTGTGGACCTCGCGATGTTACCAGGTCCCACCACTTTTTGATGTCCTCCACTTTTCCTGCTCCTGTGAGGTCATCAGCATATGCCACTTGTTTGACCCCAGTTGTTTCATACTTTATTTCTTGTTGGAGCACTGATAGGCCTATTGCATACATTGCCATTGCAACGGGGTCTCCCTGTGTTGTTCCCTCGGTCGACTGTAGGATGGTATCACCTCGTAGAGCCTTGTTGTTTACTACGTAGAGGTCTGAAGGATTCCTATACGAATTTTCAACATACATCGCAAAGCTAGGACACTTGATCTTGATGTTGTGCAGTGCCGCCTTGCGGTTAAGTATGTTGAATGCGTTTGAAGCATCCACCAGGAGAACGGCCTCACAATCACGCTGCTCAAATATCAATCTCATGGCGTGAATGGCCGCCTCCCCACCAGCCTGGTGGCCAGCACACACTTGTAGGTTCCCTGCTGCTGCCCTGACATCATCCTTTACCACCTCCATTATACACTTTCCGATGATCCGCCTCAGCACTTCCCCCACCCCTATAGGTCTACATCCTGGTTTCTTTTCCAGAGGAATAAGGCGGCAGGCCGTCAGAGCCTGGAGGTGATGGCAGCAAGAGGATGCAAGCTTTCTTGCAAGGGTGGCAATGGCAGTGCAGAGATCGCTTGCTACAGGGCCAAACTTGTTTGTGCTGAGGATGACTCTCCAACCGTTTGCATCCAGACCTGAAGGGCCGGCTCCGCCTCGAGTCTTCAGTGCCTTTTTCCACACCATCTCTCCTGTTATTTTCTCGAACAGGACAGCGTTTGGTGGGATATAGGCACCCTGGAGCCTGATGCCTTCATCTTCGCTTGCAGGGGGATGTTTCTCTTTCAATAGTTTTAATGTCGCTCTGTTTATTGGCATCACTCCACCGGAGGATTCATGTGTGAGAGATCTTACCGCGAGAGACACTTTTCCCACACGCATTTTGTTTCCAAATTGTCTTGCCACGTCATCGGTGTTTTGCTTTCCGTCACCCGTAGATTTTAGTCTCTCCTGCAGTGTTCTTGCTTCACATAGGAGATCATCTAGGGCCCCAGTCTGCCACATTGTCAACCTTCTCTTCATTGCTGCCACATTTTCTTTGTGCTTAGCCTTTGTGTGTGTCCTCTGACAAAATAGATGTGGTATTATTGCCAGTATTTGAAGAGCTAGGGGGGCGAGGAAGCGGTCCTGAGTGTAATCAGTCATGAAGTGAGTCATCTCCCGAATCATTTCTTTGGTGGCCGCACACTTGGGTGGTTCAAATAAGTTAGCGGGCGACCACTTGACAATTTCTGAGTAGGTTTCTTTGACCCATACGCCTGCATTTTCCATCGACATGCCATTCCACTGAGGCGGCTGTCTCTCATTCTCCTCGTGGACACCTGCTACTGAGGGAGCAGCATTTATTAGTACTACATTATCGGGTTGAGTAGACTCACTGCTATCATTTCGGATATCATCGGGTAGTTGGGTCCCGGCGATATCCACTGTGGCCGCCTGTGTCGGCTCCCTGCGACGTGGGTTCCGACACTGGTCTAGCTTCCTGCAATTCACACATGGTCGGTTGTTTCTCGCACAAACACAATTTGTGCAGTTTTGGTTCGGGCTAGCACAGACGCAGCAAGGAATGTTACCAGGCATAGTGACCAGCACCTTGGGCGACGGTAACGTCCGCCTCCGGACATCTGATTTGGTCCCAGGCACAAGATTATACTGGTTCTTATGAGGGAAGGGCGGAGAGGTGACAGGCTGGACTGCTGTGTCCAGGTAGTAGGGGCATACGTGCGCGCGTGGGTGTGTAGGCTACCCCCCCTAATAGCGACCATCCATACATCAGAATGATACACTATGGACAAGAGTTTGTCACACCAGGCACTAGTTTATATTTCCTTGGCACAAATAACCACTATTTATATGGTCTCACTGGTGTAATATCAGTTATGTATACTCACTAGGTTCGTCGAGACCCTACATTAAGAGTCCGTTACTATGGTGGTGGGGGGGGGGTGGGGGCGACCGCATGGGCAGCACTCTCGGCCCCATAGGGGCGATAGTCTCGGGACCACCCCTGTCACAGTAGGCCTAACGACACTGACCTTGGCGCCGAGCCTTCTCATTATCCTACCACTGACCCAGCACAGGTCACCACTCACTTGGTGAACGCCGGTGAATACACGGAATATTTACAATATATGCCGTAAGGGATGAGAAGAAACCTTGGGTGGCAATGCTTAGGGTGACATCCGATATTCACGGACACATTGTCAAATTCCCGCTCCCACACAACGAGTATGTCCCCACCAATAACACTTTAGATCAGGAGGGACGGTCCACGACACCCACGCCGCGCTGGCCGCCGCCTACTACTACTACTACTACTACTAACTAATAATAATAATAATAAATTACAAACTCTTCACTCTCTCTCCAATTCCCTATCTTTATTTTCCTCTTCCACCCCTCTCCCTTCTATCTACCCCCCCCCCCTCACCACCTCACCTTTCCTTTCACCCCTCCTCCCCTCCACCCACCTCTTCTTTGACCCCCTCTTCCCTCTTTCCCTTCCCCTCACCTCTTACCCTGCTCTCCCATCTTTCTCCCCTTCCCACCCCCCTTTCTCCCCCTCCCCTTCCTCCCCCTCCCCCCACCCCCCCAACACATCCCAGGCAGTGGAGGTAGGACGCGGTAGATCGTGAACGGAGCTAAATATCATACCAGTTAATCCAAACATTTTTTAAGGAGGGCGGAGGGGGGGCAGGAGGGGGGGAGGGGGGGCTGGAGTTGAGAGTATTAAATGCCAGAGGTAAGGACGAGTTCAAGGCCTACCTATGAAGGGTAAATTCTGGCGTTATTGGCGGTATTTTTCACCTATGATGATAAATGCTGATGGTATTTTACACTTATGCTGGGTAAATATTGGTGATGATTAGTCGGTAAATACCAGGGGTAAGTCGGTGATAAGTCGGTAAATAGAAGGAATAAGTCGGTGATAAGTCGGTAAATAGAAGGAATAAGTTTGATAAGTCGGGAAATACAAGGGATTAAGTCGGTGAATACAAGTCGGTGAATAATGCTACACACACACACACACACACACACTTGCCTCTCCCCGGATTATAAAATGAATAGCCTTACACACACACACACACACACACACACACACACACACCACTAGACGCTCTTGGTACACATTGTAAGGATCTATGAATACCTGGTGGGTCATTAGTGGTCGACTGGCTGAACTTAGTCAATTTACGCCTGACATGACAGCCTAGGGTGGAGTCAGGTGGAGTCAGCAGAGAGTCAGATCGTAGGTAGAGTTAGCAGAGTCACATTTTAGGTAGAGTCAGCCAATATTCATATCGGAGGTAGAGTCAGCAGAGTCACATTTTAGGTAGAGTCGGGTATAGTCAGCAGAGAGTCAGATCATAGGTAGAGTCAGCATAATCAGCAGAAAGTCAGTTCCCAGGTAAAATCAGTAGAGTCAGATCGTAGTTAAAGTCACCAGAGTCAGATCCTATATATAGAGTCAGCAAAGAACCAAATCCCAGAGTCACAGTGCAATTTCGACGCCATCTTGGACCAGAATCAACATACCGTAACTTAATTAATGAGGCAATTTAATAATACACTTTGTTTACTTACGAATCACTGAAGATCCTTGTTCTGTGTGCCAAGGAAAAGGTGAATTAACGACACGTGTTTTTAAAGGTCCCTGGGGTTGAGAGGTGGGAAAGGAAGTGTAAATATTGGTCTTTTATGTCTTATTTTAAAAGGTGTTTGTTGTGGGAGGTCATAAGGACAGGTGTGTATTAATTGTAATTTTTTGACTTACCTGTTTATTGTAGGTAGGTGGGAGATTTGAAGGGAGATGAGGGGAGGGGATGTGGGGAGGGGACCTGGGGAGGGGAGGAGAATGGAGGGGACCTGGGGAGAGAGGGGAGAAAACGCACCAGCTACCCTCGTTTCCATCTCACCTCCCTACGTGTTGATCATTAGATAGATTTTCCACCTGTGGAGTCTCTCTCTCTCTCTCTCTCTCTCTCTCTCTCTCTCTCTCTCTCACACCTGTACTACCCCCTCCACCTCAGTACCTACACCTGTGCCTTCATATATATATATAGACCTCACCTGAATCTATTCCTGGCTCTGTCAATTTCCATTATCAACCTCGATACGGAACTGATGTGTGATAAGACAGGAATTTGTATATCGTGTGAGTGTATAGTTTGTCGTGAGGGTGTATGAGTGTATGACTTACTGGTGTATGCTGGAGGTGTATTGTGTCTGTTTGTGTTAAGATGTGATGCATACACACACACACACACACACACACACACACACACACACACACACACAAAGGTCCATTTTAGTGTCCGTGAATGTTTTTGTTGTTGTCTATTATAAAGATTGAAAAGAATAATTAAATACATTTCATAGTTCAGACTGTAATATTTCCCTGGTGGCGTTTGATGCGTTAAATACTTATAAAATAGGTTAATAGGTTAGGTGTGTGTATCATGTCGACTCTCCTGTTATCTACAGTAAAACCTCTATATAACGGATTATATGAGGAGGAAAGTCCGTTATATGGAGGGTCCGCTAAATGTGAAACCTGTATGTAAGGGATTATATGGAGATGAAAGTCCGTTATTTGGAGGGTTCGTTAAATGTGTAATCTCTCTTTATCGGATTATATGAAGAGAAGTCCGTTATAGAGAGGTGTGACTGTACAGTAATATATTGCCTGACGGAGACACAATAACAGCACCCACCTTGAGAGTCTCGTCGACGTAGCCCTTGACGGACCTGGCGATGAGCGGTACTCCGGCCAGGGATGCCAGGGTGCCCGAGGCGTAGATACTCTGTGTCACGCCCACCGCCACGCCCACACTCACGCCTTCGAACTTGAGGGTTTCGCAAGCACCCTTAAGAGCGTTGAGGGTGAACGCGGGCGTCTCTACAGCGACGCCCTCCAATCGGTAGGCGCCACCGATGAGGCGGTTCTGTTCCTGAAGTGACTGGAAGAAGATCGAAGAGAGGCTTTGGATGTGTTCCGGCTCAAAGACGGCCCCGAGGCGGTACACTGGGGTGGTAGTCTTGGGTGGTGGGGCGACGGTGGTGCTGGTGGTGGTGGTGCTGGTGGTGGTAGTGGTGTTGGGGAGTATCTCTGAGACATCTGGTTTGCCGGGGGTCCGATGTGGGTCTTCTGAAGGGCGTGTCTCATTGGCAGGGGAGGAGGAGATACTGGGGGTCGTGGTTGAGGTTTCCTTTCTCGCCGTGGGGAAGAAGAGGCGCCTGGTGGTGGTGTTGGCGTATGTGGAGACGGAGGAGGCGACGGTAGGGAAGTCACTGGTTAGGTCGACGACGGAGGTCTTGTGAAGGGGTCGTGGTGGCTTGATGGTCGGGAGGGAGGAGGTCTGGTGTGGCAGTCTTGCTCCCAAGTGCGTCGTCGCCGTCTGCGTCCTCTGAGACCCATCATCTTGGAGGTCGTCGGGGCGACTTCTTCCTCCTCCACTTCTGCCTCCGACGACAGAAGCAGCGGTATAGGACAAGAGAATAAACGTGGGAAAGAGGAGGACGAGAAGACGCCTCATGACAGCGAAGAATCCAGCTGGAAGAGGAGTGTCCAGTTCAGCATAATCTTATTCACTGGGAGGAACACTTTGGGTCGTCTCCAGGTCATTTCAGGTTATATCAAGGTAAGGAGAGGAGGAATATATTGTTGACGAGTTACCACCTGGCCGAGTAAACATCTGGCGTCTCCCTTCACCTTTAACTTACACTACTTTTCACAACACTCCGCCATATTCCCCCCCACAGCCTTTATGCCACCATTTCCAAAGTGTCCAAAGTGGCGGTATTCATCTTTTAACAAAAATTAACAAGTGAATTCTAAAGAAAAATGACCGAGACTTCCAGAATATCCGACTCACTCTCACCAAACTCCATCACCTTAATGCCTGCTTATGATTAATAAAAACAATTCATTATATAACAAAAACACCTGTCCAAAATACACCCCCCTCAAAAAATATATATATATGTACAAACACACAGACACACACGACTGTACTTTTGATCTATAGATTCTCTTCTTTTTTATTGAGGGGAAGAGAAGAGCTGAAAACAAATCGGATTTATTTGTTGGTTCTTGGTGTTTGTGTTTTTCTCTTCTTTTTGACAAATTGAAAACTGATGGGATCGATTTCTTGGCTTGGAGGGTTTATTGTTTACACTGACGAGGTGGTGGTGGTAGTAGTCATGTTGTTGATGATAATGATGGGTATTGAGAGACGGAACACTGACGACTGAAGGAGGGAGGGTGGTGGGGGAATACTCCTGTAGGTGCGGATCTACTGTGACAAGGTGAGGTGCTGGAGTCTTCACTGCCTTATCTGCTCACACGCCACACACCTGAGGAAGAAGGACACTATTAGGAAAGAAAAATATGATTAGAAATACATCTGTCACTTCTAAATACTTCCCCCTTCTCCGCCACACCCTCCCCCTTCCCTGCATTCTTCCCCCTCCCCGCCACACCCTTCCCCATCCCAATAACCCTCCCCCTTCCCTGCATTCTTCCCCCTCCCCGCCACTCTCTTCCCCTCTTTCCACACCCCCCTCCCCCCTCAACCATAATTAAATGGGCTGGAACAGGTAGAACAGGTACGCCAGGTCATATTAATTAGTGTGTAGTACCTGTGTGTATAGCGTTAACTTTGTATCCCTAGTGCATGATGTATTTAAGGCCCCCTCGACTAACACACACACATCTGTATGCAAATTACCGGTATAGTTATATCTGCAATTACATATTTCGGGATAGGGGGTTGGGAGAGAGGGAGAGGGGGAGGGAGAGAGAGAGAGAGGGGGAGAGGGAAGGAGAGAGGGAGAGAGGAGGAGAGGGGGATTTAATAAACATGACTCGCATAGCTATAATACAGTGTGTGTGTGTGTGTGTGTGTGTGTGTGTGTGTGTGTTACAATTATCATATAATATTATTACTATGTTAATATGACGATGTTATTATTCCTGTTCGTTAATTTTTTTTTTATGTTTTCCCCTCCCTTCCTTCCTCTGTCTCCCTCCTTCCTTCCCTCTTCCCTCCATCCTGACTATATTCCCTCCCTACCTATATGCCCTACATCTCTCCCTTTCTGTTCTTTAGTCTCTCCCTCTTCATCATTCTCCCCCCACCTCCCATCTTTCCTTCCTCC
>NW_024713606.1:0-20736 GCF_018991925.1 Homarus americanus | reverse complement strand
TCATACAACAAGTGAGAGAAGTTATCCACCTTAGTCATACAACAAGTGAGAGAAGTTATCTACCTTAGTCATGCAACAAGTGAGAGAAGTTATCTACCTTAGTCATACAACAAGTGAGAGAAGTTATCCTCCTTAGTCATACAACAATTGAGAGAAGTTATCTACCTTAGTCATACAACAAGTGAGAGAAGTTATCTACCTTAGTCATGCAACAAGTGAGAGAAGTTATCCACCTTAGTCATGCAAAAAGTGAGAGAAGTTATCTACCTTAGTCATACAACAAGTGAGAGAAGTTATCTACCTTAGTCATGCAACAAGTGAGAGAAGTTATCCACCTTAGTCATACAACAAGTGAGAGAAGTTATCCACCTTAGTCATACAACAATTGAGAGAAGTGATCCACCTTAGTCATACAACAAGTGAGAGAAGGTATCTACCTTAGTCATACAACAAGTGAGAGAAGTTATCTACCTTAGTCATACAACAAGTGAGAGAAGTTATCTACCTTAGTCATACAACACAAGTGAGAAGTTATCTACGCCAGTCTCATACAACAGGTGAGAAGTTGTCTGCCTTGGTCATACAACAAGTGAGAGAAGTTATCTACCTTGAGTCATACAACAGTGGGAAGAGATTACTATCTACCTTGGTCATACAACAGGTGAAGTTATCTACGTAGTCGCACAACAAGTGAGAGAAGTTATCTGCCTTGGTCTTTAACTGGTGAGAGAAGTCATCTACCTTGGTATACAACAAAGTGAGAGAAGTTATCTACCTTAGTCATGCAACAGGTGAGAGAAGTTATCTACCTTAGTCATACAACAAGTGAGAGAAGTTATCTACCTTAGTCATGCAACAAGTGAGGGAAGTTATCTACCTTAGTCATGCAACAAGTGAGAGAAGTTATCTACCTTAGTCATACAACAAGTGAGAGAAGTTATTTACCTTAGTCATACAAGTGAGAGAAGTTATCTACCTAAGTCATGCAACAAGTGAGAGAAGTTATCTACCTTCGTCATACAACAAGTGAGAGAAGTTATCTACCTTAGTCATGCAACAAGTGAGAGAAGTTATCTACCTTAGTCATGCAACAAGTGAGAGAAGTTATCTACCTTAGTCATGCAACAAGTGAGAGAAGTTATCTACCTTAGTCATGCAACAAGTGAGAGAAGGTATCTACCTTAGTCATGCAACAGGTGATAGAAGTTATCTACCTTAGTCATACAACAAGTGAGAGAAGTTATCTACCTTAGTCATACAACAAGTGAGAGAAGTTATCTACCTTAGTCATACAACAGGTGAGAGAAGTTATCTACCTTAGTCATACAACAAGTGAGAGAAGTTATCTACCTTAGTCATACAACAGTGAGAGAAGTTATCTACCTTAGTCATGCAACAAGTGAGAGAAGTTATCTACCTTAGTCATGCAACAGGTGAGAGAAGTTATCTACCTTAGTCGTGCAACAAGTGAGAGAAGTTATCTACCTTAGTCATGCAACAAGTGAGAGAAGTTATCTACCTTAGTCGTGCAACAAGTGAGAGAAGTTATCTACCTTAGTCATGCAACAAGTGAGAGAAGTTATCTACCTTAGTCGTGCAACAAGTGAGAGAAGTTTTCTACCTTAGTCATGCAACAAGTGAGAGAAGTTATCTACCTTAGTCATGCAACAAGTGAGAGAAGTTATCTACCTTAGTCATGCAACAAGTGAGAGAAGTTATCTACACTTAGTCATGCAACAAGGCAGAGAAGTTATCTACCTTAAAATCCATACAACAAGTGAGAAAGTTATCTACCTTGAGTCATACAACAAGTGAGAAGTTATCTACCTTAGTCATGCAACAGGTGAGAGAAGTTATCTACCTTAGTCATACAACAAGTGAGAGAAGTTATCTACCCTAGTCATGCAACAAGTGAGAGAAGTTATCTACCTTAGCCATGCAACAAGTGAGAGAAGTTATCTACTTTAGTCATGCAACAGGTGAGAGAAGTTATCTACCTTAGTCATACTACAAGTGACAGAAGTTATCTACCTTAGTCATACAACAAGTGAGAGAAGTTATCTACCTTAGTCATGCAACAAGTGAGAGAAGTTATCTACCTTAGTCGTGCAACAAGTGAGAGAAATTATCTACCTTAGTCATGCAACAAGTGAGAGAAGTTATCTACCTTTTAGTCATGCAACAAGGAGAGAGAAGCATTCACCCATTATGCAACAGGTGAGAGAAGCATTCACTCCTTAGTCATGCAAACAAGTGAGAGAAGTTATTCATCTAGTCATGCAACAGGTGAGAGAAGTGGTCTACCTAGTCATATGAACAAGGAGAGAAGCATTCACCTTAGCCATACAACAAGCAGAGATATCTACTCTTGAATATGCAACAACAAGTATGAGAGAAGCATTCACCTTAGTCGTGCAACAAGTGAGAGAAGATTTACCTTAGTCATGCAACAAGTGAGAGAAGTTATCTACCTTAGTCATGCAACAAGTGAGAGAAGTTATCACCTTAGTCATGCAACAGGTGAGAGAAGTTATCTACCTTAGTCATGCAACAAGTAAGAGAAGTTATCTACCTTAGTCATGCAACAGGTGAGAGAAGTTATCTACCTTAGTCATACAACAAGTGAGAGAAGTTATCTACCTTAGTCATGCAACAAGTGAGGGAAGTTATCTACCTTAGTCATGCAACAAGTGAGAGAAGTTATCTACCTTAGTCATACAACAAGTGAGAGAAGTTATTTACCTTAGTCATACAAGTGAGAGAAGTTATCTACCTAAGTCATGCAACAAGTGAGAGAAGTTATCTACCTTCGTCATACAACAAGTGAGAGAAGTTATCTACCTTAGTCATGCAACAAGTGAGAGAAGTTATCTACCTTAGTCATGCAACAAGTGAGAGAAGTTATCTACCTTAGTCATGCAACAAGTGAGAGAAGTTATCTATCTTAGTCATGCAACAAGTGAGAGAAGTTATCTACCTAAGTCATGCAACAAGTGAGAGAAGTTATCTACCTTAGTCATGCAACAAGTGAGAGAAGTTATCTACTTTAGTCATGCAACAGGTGAGAGAAGTTATCTACCTTAGTCATACTACAAGTGAGAGAAGTTATCTACCTTAGTCATACAACAAGTGAGAGAAGTTATCTACGTTAGTCATGCAACAAGTGAGAGAAGTTATCTACCTTAGTCATACAACAGGTGAGAGAAGTTATCTACCTTAGTCATGCAACAAGTGAGAGAAGTTATCTACCTTAGTCATACAACAAGTGAGAGAAATTATCTACCTTAGTCGTGCAACAAGTGAGAGAAGTTATCTACCTTAGTCGTGCAACAAGTGAGAGAAGTTATCTACCTTAGTCATACAACAGGTGAGAGAAGTTATCTACCTTAGTCATGCAACAAGTGAGAGAAGTTATCTACCTTAGTCATACAACAGGTGAGAGAAGTTATCTACCTTAGTCATACAACAGGTGAGAGAAGTTATCTACCTTAGTCGTGCAACAAGTGAGAGAAGTTATCTACCTTAGTCATGCAACAAGTGAGAGAAGTTATCTACCTTAGTCATGCAACAAGTGAGAGAAGTTATCTACGTTAGTCATGCAACAAGTGAGAGAAGTTATCTACCTTAGTCATACAACAAGTGAGAGAAGTTATCTACGTTAGTCATGCAACAAGTGAGAGAAGTTATCTACCTTAGTCATACAACAGGTGAGAGAAGTTATCTACCTTAGTCATGCAACAAGTGAGAGAAGTTATCTACCTTAGTCATACAACAAGTGAGAGAAATTATCTACCTTAGTCGTGCAACAAGTGAGAGAAGTTATCTACCTTAGTCGTGCAACAAGTGAGAGAAGTTATCTACCTTAGTCATGCAACAGGTGAGAGAAGTTATCTACCTTAGTCATACAACAGGTGAGAGAAGTTATCTACCTTAGTCATACAACAGGTGAGAGAAGTTATCTACCTTAGTCATACAACAGGTGAGAGAAGTTATCTACCTTAGTCGTGCAACAAGTGAGAGAAGTTATCTGTAGTCATGCAACAGGTGAGAGAAGTTATCTACCTTAGTCATACAACAGGTGAGAGAAGTTATCTACCTTAGTCATACAACAAGTGAGAGAAGTTATCTACCTTAGTCATACAAGAGGTGAGAGAAGTTATCTACTTTAGTCATACAACAAGTGAGAGAAGTTATCTACCTTAGTCATACAACAAGTGAGAGAAGTTATCTATCTTAGTCATGCAACAAGTGAGAGAAGTTATCTACCTTAGTCATGCAACTGGTGAGAGAAGTTATCTACCTTAGTCATGCAACAGGTGAGAGAAGTTATCTACCTTAGTCATACAACAAGTGAGAGAAGTTATCTACCTTAGTCATGCAACAAGTGAGAGAAGTTATCTACCTTAGTCATACAACAAGTGAGAGAAGTTATCTACCTTAGTCATGCAAAAGGTGAGAGAAGTTATCTACCTTAGTCATACAACAAGTGAGAGAAGTTATCTACCTTAGTCGTGCAACAAGTGAGAGAAGTTATCTACCTTAGTCATGCAACAAGTGAGAGAAGTTATCTACCTTAGTCATGCAACAGGTGAGAGAAGTTATCTACCTTAGTCATACAACAGGTGAGAGAAGTTATCTACCTTAGTCATACAACAAGTGAGAGAAGTTATCTACCTTATTCATACAACAGGTGAGAGAAGTTATCTACCTTAGTCATACAACAAGTGAGAGAAGTTATCTACCTTAGTCATGCAACAAGTGAGAGAAGTTATCTACCTTAGTCATGCAACAGGTGAGAGAAGTTATCTACCTTAGTCATACAACAAGTGAGAGAAGTTATCTACCTTAGTCATGCAACAAGTGAGAGAAGTTATCTACCTTAGTAATACAACAAGTGAGAGAAGTTATCTACCTTAGTCACTTGCAACCAAATTGAGAGAAGTTATCTACCTTAGTCATACAACAGGTGAGAGAAGTTATCTACCTTGGTCATACAACAGGTGAGAGAAGTTATCTACTTTAGTCATGCAACAGGTGAGAGAAGTTATCTACCTTAGTCATACTACAAGTGAGAGAAGTTATCTACCTTAGTCATACAACAAGTGAGAGAAGTTATCTACCTTAGTCATGCAACAAGTGAGAGAAGTTATCTACCTTAGTCGTGCAACAAGTGAGAGAAGTTATCTACCTTAGTCATGCAACAAGTGAGAGAAGTTATCTACCTTAGTCATGCAACAGGTGAGAGAAACTGTCTATCTTTGCCATGCAACGGAGAGAAAAAGATGAATAAAACATACGTCAAGAATAAAGCAAGAAATGCGAGAGAGAGAGAGAGAGAGAGAGAGAGAGAGAGAGAGAGAGAGAGAAGGAGGAGAAGGAGAGGAGAGGAGAGAAAGAGACGTTTGACGAGGCAGCAGGTGCTTGAAAACAATGTTAGTAAACAAACAACAAAACGGAGGTCAGTGGCAAGGACGGTGTGTGTGTGTGTGTGGTGGGTCACCATGTTGTGTCACCATGCGTCCTTGCCGGCCTCCCGTTATTGGCTTGCACTTCTCGGTAATTTTAATTTGATTCGTTCATGCACAACACCGCAGAAACCCTAAGCCCCGCCTCTCCATCATTCTAACCAATAAACGTCCACCTACGCAGGTTGATCAGCCAATCAGCGGTAGAGGTCAGGAAGTGTTTGGGGGGTCAGACGACGAGTGTTTATGTCAGAGGTTCCGTGTTGTGACGCCAAACTCCCAGACCACCACAACAAATCATAACGTTGTACACATATCAATCACAAATCACAAAACAAAAAACTGTCGGAAATATGGTTGACGTACGGGTAAAAAATGGCTGAGTGATGGAATAAACAGCGGGTCGTCATGCTTCTTGTTTTGTTGATTCTTTAGACGGTGTTCACTCTCCGACCACCTAGTAGTGTGAGAACTTCCTGCCTAGGTAGAGGTGTATCTTTGAATTGATCGAAACATCATTAATATTCCCGTAAAGGGGTACAGTATGTCTTACGAATTACAGCAAAATGTTAACGTGAGAAGGAGATGGAAGGGGGTGGGACAGGGAGGATTGGGAAGGGAGGTGGTGCTGAGGTGAAGTCGTGATAGGAGGGGGGGGAGGACTCCGTCACCTCACACGACCTCCTCGAACGTAAATTCTTATAATCCTCAGTTGTCTTCTCATATTTACAGTTCTCCACAGGTTATACGCCTCTCTATTTCTGCCCTTTTTCACTACTCGGGGCTCACATTCATTCGAAAGAGGTGAAGTAAGATGAGCCTCTTCACGCACGCTGTCTCAACTCTGTACACTAAAATTTTTCCCAATCCATTAAGGCACACACACACACACACACACACACACACACACACGTCAGGCCCCTCCTTAACACCATCTGTGAGGTAATTACTACACCACATTATTGAGGTCCCTCATAACACCATCTGTGAGTAGTACACTACACCACGTGAGTGTCCCTCATAACACCATCTGTGAGGTAGTACTACACCACGTGAGGTCCCTCATAACACCATCTGTGGTGAGTACTACACCACGTGAGGTGAGGTCCCTCATAACACCATCTGTGAGGGAATTACTACACCACGTGAAGCCCTCATAACACCATCTGTGAGGGAATTACTACACCACGTGAGGTCCCTCATAACACCATCTGTGAGGGAATTACTACACCACGAGGCCCCTCATAATACCATCTGTGAGGGAATTACTGCACCACGTGAGGTCCCTCATAACACCATCTGTGAGGTAATTACTACACCACGTGAGGTCCCTCATAACACCATCTGTGAGGTAATTACTACACCACGTCAAGCCCCTCATAACACCATCTGTGAGGGAATTACTACACCATGTGAGGTCCCTCATAACACCATCTGTGAGGGAATTACTACACCACGTCAGGCCCCTCATAACACCATCTGTGAGGGAATTACTACACCACGTCAAGTCCCTCATAACACCATCTGTGAGGGAATTACTACACCACGTGAGGTCCCTCATAACACCATCTGTGAGGGAATTACTACACCACGTGAGGCCCCTCATAACACCATCTGTGAGGGAATTACTACACCACGTGAGGTCCCTCATAACACCATCTGTGAGGGAATTACTACACCACGTCAGGCCCCTCATAACACCATCTGTGAGGGAATTACTACACCACGAGGAATTACTACACCACGTGAGGTCCCTCATAACACCATCTGTGAGGGAATTACTACACCACGTCAGGCCCCTCATAACACCATCTGTGAGGGAATTACTACACCACGTGATGCCCCTCATAACACCATCTGTGAGGGAGTTACTACACCACGTGAGGCCCCTCATAACACCATCTGTGAGGTAATTACTACACCACGTGAGGTCCCTCATAACACCATCTGTGAGGTAATTACTACACCACGTGAGGTCCCTCATAACACCATCTGTGAGGGAATTACTACACCACGTGAGGCCCCTCATAACACCATCTGCGAGGGAATTACTACACCACGCCAGGTCCCTCATAACACCATCTGAGGGAACTACTACACCACGTGAGTTCCTCCTAACACCATCTGGGAGGGAGTTACTACACTACGAGTTTGCTGTTCAACACCTACATTAATCTGTATGTTCACTGTATGTTCCTTTACCTTTCTCTAATGAAGGCTTTTGTTAAACCACCAATGTATGTAATAAGTCATTTATGTCCAATGTATATTTTCAGCCTTCGGGCTGCAGAATTTTTTCAATAAACCGTTAATTATTATTAATTATTATTACATACACACACACACACACACACACACACACCCCACCTTGAGATCTCTCTTATAATTAATATGAGAATGAATAAGCCTATTTAAAATATTATTACAGGAACAGTTTTATTTCAAAAGTCCTATGTGGTGACAGCATCAAAAATGTAGCTGCAGGTACAGTACAAGTGTAGGTATAAAATACAGTTTACAGTAACTCCCAAGCGGTGACAGTATCGGAAACTTTATTTTACAAACTGGAACTACGAGTTAGTATAAAGTACAGTTCCAGTAATTCCCTTGTGGCGGCAGTACCATAACCTGTAGCCTTATCCCAGATACCTTTACTGTCATGATGACTTTTAATCGCATAACTCTACTCACCCACAACTTGTATTGGTCTGTTAGTCTAGGTACAGTACGTAATATATTAGTGTTGCTCCTCCCAGGCCTAACCTAACCTAACCTAACCTAACCCTTCCATCTAGGTGCTCCTCCTAGACCTAAAAGTGGGTGTCATGTCATAGTATTAAGTCTCGGTACACATGGAGGCAATGTGGCCACCCTCACTTCCCCAGCTAAAGTAGGTACCTGTTCACAGCTAGGTGGACTGAGGGTGCCGCTGGCGAGGGCCAGCGACCCTTTAGAGAGAAGAAGAACTTTATCTGGTAGAGTTACGGTGCGAATGAGAGAGTTTTGCCTCTTGTGTGTCTTTTCTTGTTTCCATTTATAGTCGTCTACCTCCAGGGTCTACTCCCTCCCTCTTACCTCACCTCTCACCACATACTTTGGTTATTTATCCACTCCTTTTTATCCACATTTAATTTTGTATTAATTTTTTTTTAGTTTTCTCCTTGTCTTTCCAGAGCCTCTCCTCCTCTTCCTTCATAACCTCTCCTCCTCTTCCTCCAGAACCTCTTTCTCTCTTCCTTCAAAATCTTTCTCTCTCTTCCTCTACAATCCCTCCTTCTCTTCCAACAGAACTCCCTCCCTCCCCTTTCCCTCCCCCTCTCCTCCTCCCCTTTCCCTCCCCCTCTCCTCCTCCCCTTCCCCCCATTCCTGGTGTTCACATCATGTAAATATTGGGAACTCAGCTTCGTGGTGATGGGTGACGGCACACTGATAGTTTGTCCCACCGCCGTACTTAACATCTATATCGTGCACAGCTGACGGCCGGGAGGAGGGGGGGGAGGGTCGATGGGTGGAGGTGTGGTAGAGGGAAGAGGTGTGGAAGAGGGGGGGGATGGGAAGAGGTGTGGTAGACGGGGGTGATGGGAAGAGGTGTGGAAAAGGGGGGTGATGGGAAGAGGTGTGGAAAAGGGGGGTGATGGGAAGGGGGGTGATGGGAAGAGGTGTGGAAAAGAGGGATTGGTGGAAGGAGATGTGGAAGAGAGGGTTGTTGGTGAGAGGAGGGAGGTAGGGGAGAGGGGGGCGGTAGGAGGAGATGGTGGGGAGAGGGAGAAGAGAGAAGAATAACGGGGGTAGAAGTGGCAGGGACGACGAAGATGTAAAGATGTCAAAGGAAAAGAAAATGACAAAGGTAAGAGAGAAGAGGGATAACGTTCTTTGGGGGCGGAGTAACGAGGAGGAAAGAGGGATGTAAAGGGAAGAAGAGAAAGGGAGAAGATAGGAGAAAGAGAGGATAAAAGTAGAAGAAGTACGAGGAATATTGGGAAGATAAAGAAGGAATAAGGAAAGAATATACAAAGATAAAGGTAAAAATTGAGGATAAAGACCAAGGATAATAATAGAGATTGAAGGATAAAAGGAGATGAAGCAAATGGAAGGGGAAGTGAGAGAGACGCTAAAATGGGACGGAGGGAGGGAGGGATGACAGGGCAAAAGCAGATAGTAAATATGAGATGTATAATTCTGCCATTTATATTTAGGAAGGTGGGAGGGAGGAGGAGAGGGGATGGGAGAACGAAGGGTAAATGGAAAAGGGAGAGGGAAAGAGAGGGAGAGGGAGCAGAGATGAGGGGGAGGAGGACGAGGGTGTGGTTATGAATATAGCGGTTTAGTGTGGCGATATTTATTATTATTATTATTATTATTATTATTATTATTATTATTATTATTATTATTATTGTTGTTGTTGTTGTTGTTGTTTTTGTTTTGTTGTTATTATTATCCTTTTTGTAGACAGTGTTCCTCCTGTCCATCTGTCTGTCTCTCTGTCTGTCAGCGCACTTTACACTGATAAAAGCCAACTTTGTTCGGTAATTTGGAAGGTCAGCCAAGGACCAGTTGTTACTATTTGCACGACTACAGGTCAAAGGTCATCACAGTGAAAGGTCAAGTTCTCTTTTCGTTCCCAGAGGACGATTGTTTTATAGGTCAGGAGTGTTGGTATTTCTGAGTGTCTGTCTGGATTGTTACCGCCTTCCACATCTCCCCTCCATCCTCCTCTTTTCCCCATATTCCCTCCTTCTCTCCCTACCCTGCCTTCCTTCTTCCTCCTCTTCCCCCCCCCCCCACTGTAGGGTTGATGGGGTATAGGTATTACATTGTGTGTTGACTGTGTTGGTGTTTCTAGTGGTGTGTTGTGTTGAGGGTGAAGCTGTTTTTATTTCTCTTTTAGTTCTTTTTCTTGTTTATCTTGTATATCTTTGTTTATCACGTTATCATCATTAGTTTTTGTAGTAATTATTGTATACTGGAAAGTCATGATAAATAGCAACTTCCTTTATAAATATTAGTTAATTTAGATAATTTATCACTGGTAGCTGTTACTTAATTTCGTCAAAATGCTTAAAAAATTAAAATCGGGAACTATGATTTTACAGCATTATTATTATTATTATTATTATTATTATTATTATTATTATTATTATTATTATTATTATTATTATTATTATTATTATTATTGGTAGTAGTAGTAGTAGTAGATGATTTGTACATTTTTTTAACTTACAATGGCACTAACTCCAGTACTGTACAAGCATGGAGCCTCACCCTCCTACTTCAGCATAAGAGAGTGGGTCCTCCCCTCACCACAGTGTGTTTACATCATAATCCAGATGATCCCGGCACCGTAGGTAGTCCAGCTGCCCGACTGTGAGCACTCACAGGAACGTTTCTCCAGTCTTGTGTCTCTGTTTACCACGTGAGCTAGATGCTTCTCTCAGCTGGTTACTTAACTGGGGGAGTCGTCGAGGGAAACACACTCATTTTACTCAGTCACTCAGTCAACGTTCTCAGCTGTGTTCTACTGTCAGCTGCTCAACACTCTCATATCATCGAGTTTATGTCATATCTAAGGTTTACATTTTGCTCATTGGTATTCCGTGTTAGCCTGAGAAGATTTTCCGCCCATTCGTATTTTGATTGGTAATGTAATTTGCTAAAAGGCAGTGAGTCACACCCAAGGCGGCAGTGTCTAATGAATTGACCACTGCGCCTGTGAGAGTATTAATATACGTTTGTTATTCACCAGATGTATTTACATATAAAAGAGAGGGAAAATGGGAATATGGAGAGAGGGGAAAAAAATACTGGCGGACCATCAGAAGGGTAGAGAGATCCATTGCCTCTCCTGACAATGGGTGGCGGGACCAGAGCCACGCGCCGCCCAGGCCACCCACCACACCACCTTTTTTTTTTTTTTTTTTTTTACGGGAATTAGCCAACCCGGGCACAGGTCAAACGACCCACAACGGAGCCTGGGGGGCGAAAAAAAAAGAACGGAAAGAAATTGAAAATATAGAAAGAAAGGTTATACTGTATTAATCTACACCACGAAGATGCCGGAAAACCAGCTTTTTAAAGTGAGACAGATTGTAAGAGCATGGAAACACAGAAGAAGGCAAAGCATTCCACAGTTTGGCTGTGTGAGGAAAGAAGGAGGTACTATAACGGGTTATTCTCGTGTGACCGATATCCACAGAGAAATGGTGGGCACCGCGGGCAAGACGTGTGTTACGAACCCACGGCCTTACCGGCGGTACACAGGATGCCAAATCCCCTGAACATTGCCCGTTAAAGTGCCTGTAAAAGAGAGAGAGTGAAGCAACATTGCGGCGAAGAGAAAGGGGAGAGAGGTTGTCGACTAAAGGAGGAGAGTTAATAAGACGAAATGCCTTTGACTCCACCCTATCTAATAGTTGGACAGAAGAAGAGCCACCCCAGATATGAGAGCAGTACTCCAAGTTAGGACGAATGAATCCCTTATATACTTGGAGCAACTGCTCAGGAGTGAAGTAGCTGCGGCATCTGTACAACATTCCCAACTTTCGGGAGGCAGCTTTAGTTATACTAAGGATGTGTGATTTCCAGGACATATTGGAGGAAATGGTGAGGCCTAACATATTTATTTCAGAATTTGGGGGATGATAGCGTCCTGAAATGTAATTGGTGGGAGATCGTCTACTTTACAAAGTGTAATTGGTAAATATTGAGTTTTGTTACTATTGAACTTAACCAAGTTTGTATCTCCCCATTCAGAGATGCTGCACAGATCCGCGTTGATAGAAGTAATGATATCAGTTCTAGAAACAGATCTAGTTTGAGAGTTAGGAGGAAGGGGAAAATGTGAGGAAGAGTGAAGAGTAGAATCATCGGCGTAAGAATGGATAGAATTAGTTGTAGTGTGAAGTAAATCATTGATAAAAAGAAGAAAGAGAGTTGGTGAAAGAACAGAACCCTGTGGGACGCCACTACTGGTAGAGAAAGAGCGAGAAATCGATCCCTCGACAACAACTGCCATGGATCGATTCTCAAGGAAGCTAGAGATGAGAGAACAAAGTGGGGGAGAGAAACCAAAAGAGGGAAGTTTAGATAGCAAAGACTTGTGCCATACCCTGGCAAATGCTTTGGAGATGTCGAGGGCCACGACAAAAATTTCACCATAATCCCTAAGAGAGGATGACCAAAGATGGGTGCAATAGGAGAGCAGATCACCAGTAGATCTTGCCTGGCGAAAGCCATACTGGTGATCCGACAAAAGAGAAAGGCGTTCAAGGTGACGGAGAAAATGGGAGTTCAAGATAGTTTCGAAATCTTAGAGAGGGATGAAGTTAGGGCAATGGGGCGATAGTTTGAGGGATTAGAATGGTCACCCTTCTTCGGGATGGGCTGAACCAAGGCATGCTTCCACGAAGAAGGAAAAGTTTTGGTTTTGAGGCAAAGGCGAAAGAGGCGAGCAAGCACAGGGGCCAGGGCTTCAGCACACTCCCTCAGAACACGAGGGGGTATTCCGTCCGGTCCACGCGCCTTACTCACATCCAACCTGGATAACACACCGGCAACCCTGCGAGTGGAGATTATAGGAAAGTGCATAGGTTCAGTAGGAGGTGCAGGGGTAGGAGGGGTAGAGTGGGAATCGTCTAAGGTGGAATTAGAGGAGAATAAGGTGCCAAAGAGGTTGGCTTTCTCAGGGGGAGAGTTGGCTATAGAGTTATTGGGACGGAAGAGGGGAGGAAAAGAAGGCGTGCAGAAGTTGTTACAGATGTTTTTAGCTAAGGACCAGAATGATTTACTAGAGGAAGAGTTAGTCAGGACAGCAGTCTTTCTTTTAATAAAATTCCGCTTGGCCCTACGAAGAATAGCCTTACAACGATTCCTAGAAGTAATGAAAGAGGTGTGGGTAATAGGAGAAGGAGATAGTTTCATAGCTCGATATGCCCTATCTCTCACCCTGCAAGCAAGAGAGCAGGAGCGATCAAACCATGATTGTAAGGTGAAAGTTTTGGTAGAAGATGGGATAAATGCACTCATACCGCCCTGTATAACCCCAGCAATGCTGTCAGCACATACTGAGGCATCCCGAGTGGAAAAGCAACATTCATCCCAAGGAAAGTCGGTGAAGAATTCTCGCAAGGATTGCCAGCTTGCCCTCCGATAGTGCCATAGTTGACGTTTAGAGGGGGGTGGGGGAGGTGGTCGTGCCCAGTTTGATTTAATAGAAATAAGGTTGTGATCAGAAGACCCTAAGGGGGCAAAAATTGAGTATGAATAGTGTGAGGGGTTAGAGGTAAAACAAAGATCAAGAATGTTAGCAAGTTGATCGTGTCGATCAGGAACGCGTGTAGGGTGTTTGATTATTTGTTCCAAATCATTAAGTAAGGAAAAAGAGAGTGCCTCAGCTCCACCTGGGTCATCCCTTGCAGAGCCAAGCCACTCTCTGTGATGTACATTGAAATCCCCTAGGTAGATGATCTCGGTGTTGGGGTGTGTGGATAGCAACGACTCATGGCAAGAAGTGAGATAGTCAAAGCGTTCGAAATAGTTGGTAGAGTTGGGAGAACAGTATAGGAAACAAAGAAAATAGTCACAGTAGGTAGAGATATTTTGAGCCAGATGACATCATAAAGGGGAGATTCAAGATCCGTGAGTCGGGCTATAGGTGTACGTGTATTGCAGTAGGCGCATACACCTCCCTTAGAACGGAAGTAGGTATAAAGGTTGTAGTTAGAGACTTGAAAAGGTTTGGGTGAAGCTGCTTTGGTCAGTTGAAGTTCGGAGAGTAGTAAGAGATCGGGGGAAGAGGTTAATAGATGGTGCTCCACAGAAGAAAAATTGGATCTCAGTCCGCGAATGTTGGAGAAATGAAGCGTGAAAAATGCCGATCCTCCAGCAACCGTAGTGGCGTCAGTTGAGGCCCCAGTAGCTTGATGATGATCAGGTCGGCCCTGGGGTCCGCAACCTTTCCGACCAGTGGGACCCATCCGAGAAGGCCCCGCTTCAGTATTAATATCAACTGACATAGGAGAATAAAATAGAATGAATAAAACAGATCAAGAATGAGTACGGTTTTAGTTGTGGTGTTGTCAATAGTAAGAGAGACAGTTGAGACCCTGCAATTGTGTGTAAATGAGGTAGAAAGATAGATCAGCAACCTGGGACTTGGTCACAATTTTCGTGATGCCATATAGCAGCAGGGTCTACCATTAGACAACACATTATGCTTCCAATATCTTCCCAGGCGGTAGTACCTCCCTGTTTGGTAGCTGCCTACTACCTACTACCACAATAGGAATAACCAGATGCTGGAAAGGGGTGCGCGTGTGTGGTTACCCAGGGAGAGTGGCGGACATGAAATATTCAGCACATGGCACTGTAATCCGTTCGTTCTGGTGGCATAAGGGCCGTAATGTCTCCCTGTGTGTGCATACATCTCGATTTCATAAACAACCACCTAATGCATAGATTGACAGCTCTTGTTACATATGAATGAAGGGTTACGAGCCAAAAGTAACCTCCCAAAATGCCAAAAGTCAGCGTGGCGTGACGAGACGGCTCATTGGCAGCCGTCTTGCCTCGCTAACCCCGCCAGTAACTAAGGGCGTCTCTGACACTCACACAATGACTCAGTTACCCCTCCCTTATGATGATCGCCAGTTTTCCCTTTAACAGTAGAAATATTTTTTACACAACAGTAATAATGACAAATGAATAAATAAATAAATAAATAAATTAAAAATAATATAATACAATATACGTGAGTACATATTTGTCATAAGATTACTTGTGTTTGAAGTTGTAGGTGAAAGTACTCATTAATACATTAGTTATCACGTTGTTACAAATTACGAAGCTGTAACGTTCCTAACTCTCAAAATATCTTAAGATGAATAATTCTCCCAAACTGAAAATTACTGAATGAACCAGAATGTATAACTAGAGTACAGAAATAATTCCCCATAAAAACGCTAAGCTTGTATTTCAGACTCTTCCTTGACTCGATACGTTAACTTAGCGCCAAACTCTATTTAACGGACTTTATGGAGAGGAAAATCCGTTATATTGATGGTCCGTTAGTTGTAAAGCCTTCCATCTAACGAACTATAGAGGTGAAAGTCCGTTATATCAAGGTTCCATTAAATGTGGAACCTCCGATATAACGAACTATATAGAGATAAAAGTGCGTTATATCGAGGGCCTGTTAGATGTGACCCCACCCCCCATTTAACCGATTATACGGAAAGAAAAGTGCGTTATATGGAGGTCTTTTACTAATGTCTTTTAGCAATGATTCGTCACCTTAATTATAAACGTCACTAACTGAACGGATCAAGTGTAGCATCTAGTCCAGGTTGTCCCAGTTCGACTTTAATGGTATATTTGGAACTAATTCTTTTCTTTCGTGGTTTAGGAAAATAAGAAAAAAATGAATTACTTTTGATTAGATCTTCAGTTACGAGGAAAAATAATTTTACGAACGTTTGGTAATTCCTTATGATTGACTGTGATTCTACGTCTGTTGAGTTCACCACCAGTGGGGGTGTCATTGGCTACATGTATACTAGCTTGGATTGGGCTGTGGTCAGACATAAGATCAGTGACAACATCAGAGCTATGAGTTGTGTATGATAGATTAAAACCAATACACTAGTCTAGACCCCCGCCATAGATGTGTGTTGGTTCATTATTACCTATAATTTGAACATCTTCATATGCGCTTAGAAGTGAGATAAGTTTGCTACCATTGGTGTTAGTGGAGGAGTCACCTAATTTCTTGTGTCTAGTATTCAGGTCACCCATCAGGACAGTGGGCTCAGTGTGTAAAAAGTCTGGGAGATCTGTGTACTGAAACTGATCTGAGGGAGCAAAGGCGTTTAGCACGTTGAGTGTGGAGTTGCCTAGGTGGATAGTGATCCCATGGTACTGAAGGTTGGTAGTCTTTTTGGATACAAGAGGTACATGCGGGAGTGACTTCTTAACATACATCAAACATGTGTGAGTAGAACTAGGATCATAATACACATAATTGGGCAGACTGGGTGGGGGCTTACCATTAGGTGTGAGACACTCCTGCAGACACACAATATCGATGTCCTCAGTCACAACTTTGTGGTGTAGGTCAGGGTATCGTTTTCTAAGGGATGAGATGTTCCAACTCATCACCTTCACCGCTCTGTATCTTTGTCTGGTATTAACACTGGCCATTATGAACTGTATTTGGAAAGAAGCAAAAGGCACTGTATGATACTGTGCTTTTCTCTGCTGCCTGTCCCTTCGGCAGGCAGTAGGCCATTTAACCTTTTTGAAACATTTCTGGAGCATGTACGGCTCAACAATTGTTGTATTTCAGTGGCAGACAACAAAACACTTTGGTTACACACGACATCACCACCATTTTCTCTTTGTGTTTGTTCATCTTCACTGACCATGTCCACAGAGGCATCAATAGAACTATTACCAGTATCACTATTTTCCTCTGCGTAGACAATAGTTCCTGGTGGGTCTTAAGTTTCCACATCTGGTACTGACATCTGAATGTCTTCAGTTTGACTGTAATCTTTCCATAGCTGCTGCACTGTGTTGGTGGTGTTCTTTTTCTGTAGTGTATCACAGAGGCTCTTTAACATATCAGTTTGAGCTGTAAATGGAGCTTTGAGTTCTTTAATTTCATTTTTCAAATCATTGATCTCTTCACGGGGTGTGTTGACAGCTACCTGTTGTATCGGTACGTCTGTGTTGCCCCATACTGATCTTTCGATGACTGCTGGTGATGATCCTGGAGCTTTGGTGGGTGGGTGGGCCAGGGGTTGGCCGTAGGGAGTACCCTAGCAGCATTAGTGTTTCTTGAGACCTGCCTGGGTGGCGGGTCTGGGCGCTGAAGGGGCGTAGGAGCTCTAGGACAGTCATGGTGCCATACAGGAACTCCATATGTTTTGCAGTTAATACACTTGTGTTGAACGACACCCCCTTGAGCAACTGTATCTCTGCAAGCCTGTGTTGCATGTTGTGTTGAGCAGAGACCACACCACGGCTTAGTCGAGGGGCATAACCGGGCCACATGGCCCCGGTGTTGACAATTGCAACACCTACGGGTAGGGGGCTGATAGAGAGTTACCTTCAGAGTCCGATAGGCACCACGGACTCGAATGGTCTTGGGTGGGTCCCCCGAGCCACCCCAGTCTACAATAACCTCGTTCTTGCCCCTGAGTCGCTTCGTCCTTCTGATGTCGGGATGAGCTTCTACTAGTGTAGGGGTCTGGTACTGGTCAAGCCCTATGATTAAGATGGTTTTCTTGCTCGATGGTTGGGATGATTGTTCCATGGTTATTCCCTTATGCTATTGGTGAGGAGATCCTGTATGACTGCTGGGTCGCTTCTAATCAGAACATGATCTTGTGTACCGACTCTGAACTGAAACTCAGCGTCTGGGTGCTTATTTTCCGCATCGTTCAGCCATCGATACTTGACTTCAGGTGATGTACCTTCAGTGAAGTTTAATCTTACTCTCATGGGGGGTTGAGGTTGTAGTTGATGGTCTCTAAGTTTTTCTGCCTTTTCGGCCTTCCGCTTGTTCCTGGACTGAACTAGTTGAAAGCCATCCTCTCCATTGGTGTCAAGGTCAACACCATAGTCACCTGGCTCCCTCAGTGCATCAGGAGAGTTAAAGCGAGTGGCTGGGTCTCCAGTCAACTCAGACATGGAGGAGTTACAGGACTCGACCTATATGCCTACGTCAGAGGGCCTAGGACTGCTTGGCACTCCAAGGAAGCCAGCGGCGGTTGGGAGGCGTAACCCTCTTACAGGACAAAGGAGACTGGCATCTACAGCGTATCAGCGGTGTGAGGGGAGGCCATGAACGGGCCTCCCGCGGAGGGAGTGTGGTGTCGGGGGGACTAAGGTAGCAGGAGTATTCTCAGTTTATAAACACTTTTATTACACTACACTTGTTCTTAATAGCATCTCTGTTTTTCTGGTTAGATACAGTATCAAAGTCAATTTTAGTTTCAAAAGAACTATCCAGCCTGGCACACTGTGAGGAGGGGGGTTTGTGTAAACAAGCCCTCACCACATGGCCGAGCGTGACCACAAGGGTATAGGCCTTGCCTCGCGGGCACCTACACACGCCACAGTGCTCAACCCACGTTAGTTCACTTGTTATACAGGCAACATATTTGCAGTTGTTGACCTATCGGTTAAGGTAATCCTCCAAGTGATAGTGTTAGGAAGAACACCTCATATTCAGTACCACCCTGTGAGAATCCTGCTCCTCAAATCAGGTGAGGGCGGAGGAGGAACAAGTTAAGGGAGGAAGGAGGCACTTAATCCTCCAACTAGCACTTACTACTGGAGTTAATTTATATATAAGTTTCCACCTTTATGACAGTCAACATTTACTCTGCCTACTGTATCTCTTAACTAAGTAAATATTATTATTTTTCATGAAATTAGTAAATTATTTTTCTGAGTCTCATTTGAGAAACATGCAACGTGAAGCCAATTGTCTCTAGACGGGTGATAAATATGTCTTGTATTATTTATTCTCTATCACATGAACTACTGACTGTACAGTGATGTTGGTTGGTTGTATCGGGAACATCTTCTCCGCTCTAAGTTCAGCCTCACGTATATAATCCAGACCTTGTAATGGTTTATTCCTCCACTGCCAGTACACACACGTGGAGCAAAATACCTGTAAGATAATACAAGAAACACTCAGGAAATGTTATACCTCCACAAGGGCCGCTGATAAACATGTGTACGGAATATGTAATATATATACAAGGTCCAATTTTTATTAAAGTGTCACCACCTGGTGGTCAGACGCGACTGGTATCCTCTGTTGTCTCGGAGGCGATGAGTTCAAGGCTGTTCCAGCGGTTTCGTGTTCTTAGGACACAGAGGTCTGTGTTACACCCCCTGGACTCACCCTTGACCTCACCGTCTCTGAGAGGACGTAGGGCACTTGTCGTGGATGGTGTGTTGGGTTGGTGTTTTTTTGTTTTTTTTTACAAAAGTGTAATTTCACGCTGCTTGGTACTGTGTACTGTAGAACAACACTCAACAGAATTCGAGAATCGTAGGAAAACGTCGCCAGGATGATGATTGTGAAGGTGGCGGTATAAACCACTAGAATCTGACAGTGGTTCTTAACCTTTTTACTACCACGCCCCCTCTAGGAATTGGTCCTTACCTCCACGCCCCCCTTGCATCTATGAATAAAATTCCTTCCCAGATTTTAAAGAAAAATGAAAAATATTCTGTTTTTAGTCTTTTAATTGAGTATAAATTAGTGAGATACGTGACACTGCTTCTTAGCTACTAGATCTTGAATGCGTGGTTGAATGCCAGAGAGTGCACAACGTAAATCCCCTTCAACATTCAGCCTGTTTCTGTACTTGGTCTTGACAACAACGAGCGTGGAAAATGCAGCTTCACAAAGATACGTGGATCCGAGCATAGTTAGAATCCGAAGAGCCTGATGTGAGATCAGAGGGTAAACAGGAAGGTACTTGACCCAGAACGTCTCAAGATCCAGTTCTTTGAAGTCTTCCTTAGCTGTGAAGTTGAACTTCAACTCAAGAAACTCCTTTTGCACTTCATCCGAAATATCAGCTACTTCACATTGAAATGGGTTCCTGATGAATTTCCAGGCTTCACGCTTCTCATCTATCTCTGGGAAGTATCTGATGAATTCTGTTTTCAAGTCAGTTAGATGAGTGATTATTTGTTTATTTAACTCAGAATAAAGGTTAGCATGAATGAGACCAGAATCCAAGTTACTAAAACTGGCTGTATTTCCCTGCTGAATTCGACACTTCCAGAGGTCGAGTTTGGCCATGAAGGTTCGAATGGTGTCGTGGTGCATGATGATGTTGATGTTTTTCCCTTGTTGTTTAAGGTTGAGAGCATTCAATGCTTCGAAGATGTCCACCAGGTAAGCTAGAGATAGCTGAAAGCCTTCAGACTGGAACTTGTCATGGAGATCTGCCTTCTGCTTCGAATCAAGAAATATTGCTACTTCTTCTCGTAGTTCATAAAGCCGTCCAAGCATGTTCCCCATTGATAGCCATCGTACGTTCGTGTGAAAAAGCAAGGTTTCATGTTCAGATTCCATATCCTTACACAGCAGTTTGAAGAGACGACTGTTTAAGGCTCCAGCTTTGATAAAGTTGACTACCTTGATAGCCACGTTCAGGACATCCCTCACTGAAGCAGGTAAAGTTCTGGATACTAAGGATTCACGATGAAGTATGCAGTGTGTACCTAAAACACCCCTACCAGC
>NW_024713605.1:0-14331 GCF_018991925.1 Homarus americanus | reverse complement strand
TATATATATACAGTTGTACCCCACTTAACGCGGTCAATTGAACTCAGAGGGTCCCGCGTTAAGTGAAATCCGCGTTAAGTGAACAACAGAACATATGGGATTAATTCCAATAGAAACCGGCCCGACCCCCAAACTCCACTTTTTGAAGGCACATACCTATGTTGTAGTAAAAATAACATCTTAATTTTATGATGGTACATGCACACAATTAATACTTAAGAGAAATACAGTCGCCAAGTTAATGTCCATTCAAATAATGGACTCAACTCCCTCCCCCTCTCACACTACAGTACACAGCCAGCTAACAGATGGTCGGTCGGTCCCTCCCTCCCCCCCCCACCCCCCACCAACCGTCCCAAGGAGATGTGTGGGATAACCTCAAACTAAAGTTAGGAAAATATAATTGACATTGCTGGATTCCTTGTAAGACCAGGAATATTTTGAATATAAATGTCATATATTTTTCACAAAAGATAACATACTTACACAGATTAAACATTTGATCTAAAAATTGTATGTTTAATGCAAAAAATATGTTGTTTATATTCAAAATGATCACCAAATTATAAGAATTCCAGCAATGTAAATTATATTCTGGCCGGATAATTTGTATGAATTTTATGAGCTAAAACAAATATCTACAGTTAATAAAAAAAAATATATATTCTTCAACACTATCTGTCAATCAAAGTACCCCACCTTGCCTCCCCCCCTCTTCCAACCACAGGGTCAGTCCCAACCCTCCCCCCACCCCCCACCAATCCTCCATTCAAGAGTTTTTAACATTTAGTAATAAATAATACCTCAGATTAAAGTTAGGATAATATAATTGACATTGCTGGATTCCTTGTAAGACCAGGAATATTTTGAATATAAATGTCATATATTTTGGACAAAAGATAACATACTTACTCAGATTAAACATTTTATCTAAAAATTGTATGTTTAATGCAAAAAATATGTTGTTTATATTCAAAATGATCACCAAATTATAAGAATTCCAGCAATGTAAACTATATTCTGACCGGGTAATTTGTATGAATTTTATGAGCTAAAACAAATATCTTCAGTTAAAAAAAAATAATTCTTCACCGGGTAACAGATGGTCAGTCGGTTGGTCCCTCCCTCCCCCCCACCCCCCACCCCCCACCAACCGTCCCAAGGAGATGTGTGGGATAACCACTAAATTTTAATAAATAATACCTCAAACTAAAGTTAGGATAATATAATTGACATTGCTGGATTCCTTGTAAGACCACGAATATTTTGAATATAAATGTCATATATTTTGGACAAAAGATAACATACTTACTCAGATTAAACATTTTATCTAAAAATTGTATGTTTAATGCAAAAAATATGTTGTTTATATTCAAAATGATCACCAAATTATAAGAATTCCAGCAATGTAAACTATATTCTGGCTGGGTAATTTGTATGAATTTTATGAGCTAAAACAGGCAGTCAGGCAGGGTGGCGGGTGGGGGGTGGTGCGAATCTAAAAATAGCTCTCGAGCCGGACACTCACCGGGTTGCTGTGGAAAAATCCGCGTTAAGTGAAAGTTCAGCTTTGGCAAGGCACCCCGCGTATATGCGAAAACGCGTTAAGTGAAAGCGCGTTAAGCGGGGTAATACTGTATATATATATATATATATATATATATATATATATATATATATATATATATATATATATATATATATATATATATATATATATGCTGATAACCACGAGGAAGGAAGAAAACACGAAGTTCCCAAGCGCTTTCGTGTAATTCACTGTGGAATTAGAGCAAGACTGTAAATTGCCATTCCTAGACTGTCTGATACACAGAATAGGTAACACTTTTAAGTTCAGTATTTATAGAAAACCAACTAATGTGTGTTCACACATTCATTATTATTCTGCCCACCGTAATAGAGTCAAACATTCAGTATTTTCAACAATGTTTTTACGTGCTTTGAGAATTTGCAGTCGGTAATTCATTGATGAGGAATATAAATATATCTATAATATTGGCTCAAACCTTAAATACCCTAGATCTTTCATAGACAAATGCCTAAACATTACTAAGAAAACTTTTTATAGAACTGATCCCAAGCCCACCCATGACCATAAGAATATCTTAATATTACCATTTCACAAAAATTTCTCACACATTCCTTCACAACTAAAAACCTGGAACGTCAATGTGGCATTTAAAAACTCATGCACTGTTAAACAAATGTTAATCAAGAACTCCCCCAACAACACACTTGGTTGCATTTATAAAGTTCCTTGCAAGGAATGTAATATGTTTTACTCAGGCCAGACAGGTAAAGATCTTGCAACTTGAATTAAACAACACAAATACAGTGTTAGGACAGGCCAGGAATCCAATGCTCTGTTTGTTCATTTGAGGGATAACAAGCATTGCACTGACTGGGATAATGCCTCCTCAATATTACCATGTAATTCAATTGATAGTAGGAACATCATAGAATCTAGTCTTATTAAACATACCGAAGCAGTCAACATGAATTTGAGTAATGGCATGTACAAACTGGACAATTTTGTAATTAAGAAGATTTGTAACCAGGTGAGAAAGTTGGGTCACCTTACCCTCTGACCTGACCACCAACCGTTGTGTGCTATTTAAAGATTAGTAGGGTCATTACCTAATACCTGACCATTGTGGACCTGGTCTCACCCTCCTCTGTATATATACACCTTGGTTTGTATTTCTCTATAGTCTGTACTCACCCCTGAAGATGTGAATTACACGAAAGCGCTTGGGAACTTCGCGTTTTCTTCTTTCCTTGTGGTTATCAGTATATATATATATATATATATATATATATATATATATATATATATATATATATATATATATATATATATATATATATATATATATATATATATATATATATTACACACACACCTAGACCCCGACTTACGACGGGGTTAGGGACCCAAATCCAGGTCGTAAGTCCGACATAGATAAAAAATCTACAATGAAATACAGTACAGTAAAAGTAATGAATAATGATGAATGGATACAGTACAGTGAAAGTAATAAATAATTAAGGAATGGATACAGTGTGACTGAGCACTTAACCTTTAATGTAGTCAGCTGAATGCACATGGGGCCCCCATAATTTTCTAATTATACATGGAGACTACATTAACTGGAAACGTTTCGGTATAGAAAATGCGTGTCATTTAAAAAAAAAAATTTATTTTTTATTTTATTTATTTATTTTTTATCTATATCTGAGGCGGTCGTAAGTCCCGACGGTCGTAAGTCCACGTAGTCGTAAGTCGGGGTGTAGGTATATATATATATATATATATATATATATATATATATATATATATATATATATATATATATATATATATATATATATATATATATATATATATATATAATACTGTATATATATACTGTATATATATACTGTATATATATACAGTATATATACAGTCAACCCTCACTTTACGCGGTCCCACATTCCACGTTTCCACGTTTACGTGGTACCCTGCCGGAACCCAGGATGCTCACATTCTGCGGTGCGTGTACCCCTTTACGCGGAGAGTGTCTGGCTCGACGTTTTTTTTAGATTCGCCCCTCCCGCCTCCTCCCTCCTCCGCCTGGGCAAGCCGCGCGGTAAGGTTGCGCAGTGCATGTCTCTGTTGCGTTATCACTGACGTCATATGACGTATCGGACTGTGATTGGCCATGCATCCGTACCTCCCTCCGCTGCTAGCTGTAATTGGTTTAAAGTAATATGACGTGTCCACCTGGGGGAGGGAGGAAAGACGACGCTTGACCTAGCCGCGGCAGTTTCATCCCTCCAGGCCACACCGTGTAATCGTGCATTCATTGTTCTGTAAAATGGCTTCCGCCGGACCACCGCCCCCCAGAGAGAAACCTTTCCTTGCCTGGACCCAGCCGCCCTAAGCCCAAGAAGACACGACGTTCCTTAAGCTACAAAGTGAAGTACAAGATCATCCAAGAGTTAGAGAAAGGAACAAGACAGGTTGATTTGGCGCGCCAGCATGGTGTGAACGAATCTACGATCCGGACGATAAAGAAGGATGCAGCCAAGATAAAGGAGCACATGAAGATCACAAAGTCTACAGGTGCTTCTATGATCAAGTATTTCCACAACCAGGTGCTTCTCAAGACGGAAAAATTAATTGTGAGCTACTTGGTGCGTCAGGCGCGACGGAACATGGCGGTCGACACGCGCTCTGTTAAGGAGTACGCACGTGAACTGTATGCTGCAGTGTCACGAAAGATGGGAATTACAGAGCCCAAACCCTTTAATGCTTCCTCTGGGTGGTTACAGAGGTTTAAGATGCGGAACAAGATCACCAATATAAACATTGGTGGTGAAGAAGTTAGTGCTGACCGTGCTGGGGCTAGGAAATTTCCTCCGTTTTTACGTGAGATTATGGAGGAAGGACAGTACACCGACGACCAGGTGTTTAACATGGACGAATCTGGTCTTTTTTGGAAAAAGCTACCTTCCAAGACCTTCATTGTGAAGAATGCCAGCAAGATTCGGGGCTGGAAGATGCAGAAGGAGCGCATCACCGTCCTATTTACCACCAATGCCTCCGGTACCAGTAAGCTCAAGTTATCGGTGATCCACACAGCCCGCAAGCTGCACGCCTACAAGAGCATGGACATGACCAAGCTAAATGTCCACTGGCTGACCGCACGTAAGGCGTGGATGTTCTCTACACTGTCCCTCTCCTGGTTTGATGACTGTTTCGTTCCAGATGTAAAGAAATTCTGTGAGCAACAGAATGTGCCATTCAAGATTTTGTTGCTGTTGGACAACACACCAGGACACTCGCCCCTACTGTTAGATCGTCACCCCAACGTAAAAGTGGTCTTCTTTCCTCCAAACACTACATCTATATTACAGCCGATGGACCAAGAGTTAATCTGTAATGTAAAAGCTGCATTCTCAACAAAAAAATTCAAGCTCCTGAACGACTACACCAACACCAGGGAAGAGTTGCGTAACCTGAGTGACACCACCACCGATAGCAAGAGTGAAGACGACGAGGATCAACAGTTGGCAGAGCAAAAAATACTTTTCAAACAATTCTAGAGAATATTCAACATCAAGAAAGCTGTGGACTTCTTGGTGGAGGCATGGGATCAGCTGTCTGTAGCAACTGTTCGTCATGCATGGAGACATGTGCTGCAAGGCATTCCGGGCGTAAGGCAGAGTCAATCTGTGACTGGTGAGGTTCAGACTGTTGCAGTAGCAGTGGACCTTGCCAGAGAAGCTGCGCAGAGTGTTACAGCTGCAGGCTTCTCCGAGACCACCAACGACGACATCCTGGAGGTGATAAGGGATCCTGATGTAACTACCGACGAGATGGTAGATGATGATGACGTCAGTGAAGAGGCAGGTGGTGCGTCATCCCAAGAAGAACACCGCTTCTCCCATAGTAATGTTAGGGGTGCCATCGAGTGTGTTGAGAAAGTCAAGCTCCTCCTTTCCGACGACCATGACGCAAACAGGTATGAAATCTTTACTACCCAGCTGTTGCAGACAATGGAGCCCTACTTCAAGGTTTATCACGACAACATAAACACCAGCCGTCAGCAAAGCATAACAGAGTTCTTCGCCAGCAACCCACCACAGCCAGCCCAAGCCAGTGATAGTGACAGAGATAGAGACAGTGAATATGACTTTGAGGGATTTGTCAGGGAGGCCCTGACAAGTGTGGATGACAGTGATGGTGACTCACCTGAGGGCCAGTAGCCTGCCCTCTGCCTCGGAACCAGCCTCCATCCCCGTATGCCGACCCATCTCTTCTACTAACGTAAGTGTTCAACCTAACTTTTAGTTTTCCTAACCTAACCTTCATTTTTCCTAACTTAACCTTTATTTTTCCTAACCTAACCTCTTCTATATTAATTGTTTGTGCATACCATCATAAAGTTAAGATAAAATTTTTATTACAACATAGTTGTGTGTCGTCAAAAACTGTAATCCCATATGTTATGTTGTTCACTTTACGCGTTTCTCACTTTCCGCGGTCCCCTGTGGGTTATATTAACCGCGTAAAGTGAGGGTTGACTGTGTGTGTGTGTGTGTATATATATATATATATATATATATATATATATATATATATATATATATATATATATATATATATATATATATATATATATATATATACTGTATACAGTATATAGTTCTCTTGGTTTCAGCACTTAAATTTCCTTTAGCTTACTCAGATGTTGCTTTATGATCACATATCGATTTACGTTACTTTAGTGTTTATTGGCGCGCAAAAAACTAGTTTCCTGTACTTCAATTAAGTTCAATAATTGTTAAAATGGCTAAAAAAATTATATAAAACTTTTAAAATTTTTGAATAGTACAACCTTCTTGATATTCACTAAAATGGTAAGGAATTTATGCCCTAAAACCGATTACAGTGGTCCCTTGGTTAACGAGCACAATCCGCTCCAGCAGGTTGCTCGTTAACCGAAACCATTGTTTCAATGGGTTTTTGGGTAATTGGTTCCAGCTCACCGAAAATTGCCTAAATTCAACAAAAAAGGTAGAAAAGTTCACTTACTTTGAGGTGTGTATGTAGAAGGCTCCTGGATGATGATGATGATGATGTGAATTTGAAGTGGGAGGTGGAGGAGAAGAAGGGAGAAGAGAAGGAAGTGGGGGTTGAGGAGAAGCATTTTACTGCTTCTTGGAAGGTGAGTCACCTTCCATGAAAATGTCAGGAACCTCTGGACTGACAGATTCTCCACCATGAACATCCTCTCTCCTTCTTGAAGTGGAAGGCTGAGGGATAGCATCTTGTTCCCTCTGCCTTTTACTGAAGAAAGTGTCAATTGTGGTCTGTGGGGCCATCTGTCCTCCTCACCATTAACTTATGTTTAAAGAAGGAGACCACTGAGTCCTCAACATGACACAAAGTTAGTTCAGTTTTTTCCACTTCCGGGTGCTTTGAAGCCAGTTCCCTGAACTTCTCCCAGTGGTAAATCACATCTTTCAACTGTTTAGCTGACATATGGTCATCACTTTCAATTTCCTCCTCACCACTGTCAGCCTCTACCTGTAACATCTCATCCAGTTGCTTCAAGTCATCAGGAGTAAGTTCCTCCTCATGGGACATCACAAGCTCTTCCACATCCTCCTCCTCCACTTCAAGGCCCAATGACTGACCAATGGACACAATCTCCTGGTCCATCTCTGTTTCTTCCTCAAATCCCTCAAAATCATGGACTACTGATGGCCACAGTGCTTTCCATGAAGAATTGAGGGATCTAGTGGAGACTTCTTGCCATGATGACACAATCCATTTTACAGCCTCCAGGATGTTGAATTGTGCCTTCCAGAAATGTTTCAGTGTTAGTTCAGGATCATTGGAAGTTGCCTGATGACACCTCTTAAACATTTTCTTCATATACAACTTCTTGAAGTTGCTGATCACATTCTGGTCCATTGGCTGTATGATTGATGTAGTGTTTGGAGGCAAAAACAACACTTTGACAAAGTCAAATTGAGACTCCAAATTTCTGGCAAGGTCAGGGTCATGACCAGGAGCATTATCCATGAGGAGAAGAGCCTTTAAAGGGAGTTTATTGGTGGTTAGGTAGCTCTTGACAGAGGGGCAAAACACATCAACAGCCCATTCATTAAAGAACTGTCTTGTCACCCATGCCTTACGGTTGGACTTCCAATAAACTCCAAGCATTGTTCTTACCACTTTCTGTTGCTTGAACACCCTGGGGTTTTCAGAGTGGTAGACAAGCATAGGCTTCAGTCGGAAATCCCCTGAAGCATTGGCACCAAGCAGTAGAGTGAGACGGTCTTTCATGGGTTTATGCCCAGGTAAAGAGGCTTCATCTCTGGTGATGAATGTTCTTTTGGGCATCTTTTTCCAGAACAGCCCAGTTTCGTCCACATTGAACACTTGCTGTGGAAGATAATTTTCTTCTTCCGTCAGTTTTTTAAATTCATCTAAAACTTTGCTGCCCCTTCCTTATCAGCACTAGCAGCTTCACCATGCCTAACAACACTGAAAATGTCACTTCTTTTCTTAAAATTTTCGAACCAGCCTTTGCTGGCCCGAAAATCTTCAAATTCTGTGCCTGAAGAACCAGGTTGATCTGTCTTTAAATGTTCGTAAATCTCCCTGGCTCTTTCACAAATGAATTCAGTAGAAACTGAATCACCTTTCATCTGTTTTTCCCTAATCCAGATGATAAGTAACCTCTCAGTTTCTGCAATTAGGGATCTACTTTTAAACACACTTGTAGATTTGTCTCTCACTTTCACTTCTTTAAATTTTTTTTTCTGTGCAAGAATTGTCGACACAGTTGATGTCGACATGCCATATTCTTTGCATAGCGCATTTGTTCTAATGCCTTGTTCATGTTTTTTTATGATTTCCTGCTTGGTTTGGATTGAAATCGCTTTTCTTGATCTCTTAGGCCCCATGCTGGATTCAAACAATGTCAACACATGCTTTTCAAAGTTAAACTTGTTGTAAATAAAGAATATTTTCTTTAAAATAACACTGCACTGAGCTATATATTGTCAATATGTAAAATAAATTTCAAAATGACCAATAATTTGCTTGGAAACACAGAAAAAAGCATTTAGTTGAAGAGAGTCTCAAGCAAGATGTTACCTCAGTGAAAACAGAGAGAGACTAACGCCTGTTTGCTGTGTTAAGAGGCTGGATGCCGCGCATTAAACTAGTCACTTTACCTTCAATTATGTTCAATAATTGTTAAAATGACTAAAAAATTTAATATTAAACTTTAAAAATTATTGAATAGTATAAACTTCTTGATATACTGTATACTAAAATAGTAAGGAATTTAAGCCCTAGAACCGATTAATGTATTGGCGGACTAATACTACAGCTGGTTGATCGCCCAGTGCAAGCCAAAACTTGTCGAGGTCGGCTCGTAAGAAACTCGTTAACCGAATTTAAGAATCTAATGGGAGGCAGCTCGTTAACTGAAATCTCGTTAACCGAGGGACCACTGTATATAAAGTCTCTTCTCGACTTACGACAACCCGGACATACGACGGCCATGGTATATAAAATATTTTTCACATTATGTATTTTCGAGTCCCGACGTTAGTGATTGCGCTGTGTAGTGACAAAATTTTTGTTTGTAATTCCCATTAAAATGGCTGGCAAGCCTTTTCGACTTACGACCTGGTCGTCGGGACAGAACCCCGCCATAAGTCGAGGAGAGACTGTACAGTATATACATACACTCCTCGCCATTGCATTATGCGCGGGGAAGTGATGGACATAAACAAGATGAAATAATAATAAAAAAATAATCTGAAAAGTTAACAAACTTCCGGTAGTCTATAGGCCTCCCTTTTCTCCTGATACAATCCTGCAGGCATGAAGGAACTGACTCTGCCAAGTTGTGGATTATTTGTGGGTCTTAATAATTCCACTCCTCACGAATGGCTGCCTCCAGCTTGGGGACGGTATTTGTGTTCTTGCCTTGTAGACGAAACTTGATAATGATCCACTTATTTTCTATTGGTTTAAGGTCAGGCAAATTGCTTGGCCAATCACTTATGAAGTCTACCAGACAGTCAACAAGCCATTGTATTACATATTTTGCTGTGTGACAAGAGGTACCATCCTGCATAAACACATCAGCGCGGCATTTTTCAAAAGACCCGGGCAAATAATCATAAAACAGCCCCAAGTAGTTAAATTGGTTCATCATCACATTCCTAGGTAGCACAAGATCACCAGTTCCAAAGTACGAGAAGCAACCCCATACCATTAGTGAACTGAGTATGCTTAACTGTACTAAAAGTGAACTTGGGGTCAAGCGAATCACTCCAGGGGCACCTGTGAACATTAAAAGTAAGACTTCCAGTAAAAGAAAACGTTGCCTCGTCACTCCACAGCACGTGCTGCCACTTGGTCGTATCACACTGAGCGTTAGCCTTGGCAAAAGCGACCCTACGCTGCCGCTGGACAAGGGTGAGGAGTGGCTTTTTGCGTTCGCGGTGGCTGCGAAACTGCCGGTCGTCACGGATGTGGCAGTGAACGGTCCTTACAGAAACATCACCTAGAGGTACAGGGTTTATTCTTTCAATTCCCGTGCTGACAGACGTGGATTAGCATCAAGTTGCCTCTTAAGAACAGTTAACGTGCGTTGCGAAGTTTTTCGAGTCTTCCCTGGCTGTCCGTTGTGCACTGGTATTGCCAACCTGCCGTCATCTTGAAATTGTTTAATCCAAATCTGAACTGATCGTTCACTCACACCAACAATTCTTGATACTTCCTTTACAGGTTTCTTGCCCTTATGCAGACTAATAATTGGCACTATCTGCTCTTTTGTTGAATCTTTCCTCTTGCCCATTGTGGTAAAAACAAAGAATCAACGAGCATTGTGGCAATAAATAAAGGTAATGTTTGGGGGGAATAGTTATACATCATCATTCACAAAATTTACATTTTGATTGCTGGCTGACTTGTCGTTGAGTCTCCCTTCGCTGCCAGACTTACAATGCCTGCCTCAGCCCCAGCTGGCTGGTGTGGAGGGGTGTGAGACACTTCAGCAAAGATCACTTCCCGTCAGCCACCTCGTGTATAGTGTATATGATAATGTTAAATATTTCTTTTCAGTCAAAAATGCCACTCTCATTCTACCGGTATATGTCAGTATTGTGAACTCCTGTAATCTTCAAATACAACTAATAAACACAATAAATCCTCACTGCAACCTCATTAACTGGAGCTCATTTCCAGTAGGTGAGACGGTTCCAGTACTCTACAACCACATTACTTGCACAAAAGTCAGTTAGTATCTTACTATTACTTATTGGGTAACTGCCTCCCAAGCTTTATAAATTTCCTCCATAATTTTTGTAAAAATAAGTGCAAATATAACTTCCATGAGTGCTAGTGGCAGTAAATTCAAACAAAAGTACAGTAATACTGTACAGTATTTATATTATCTTGGGTGGTTAAGTTAAAAATACTGTACTGTACTGTACTGTACTGTACAAGTTGGGTATTGGCTGTAGCGGGAAGGAGATTTTGAAAGACTGTTGTATTGCTTCAGGAGGAAGTTAAGAGAAAGACATGAAAAGACATAAAAACCATAAATGGGAAGTAAAAGTGGATGAGAAGGCAGATAAAAGTGGTAGAGGAAGAAAAAACGAAATTAAGGGGAGATAAAGTGATAAACAGCATGATAGTGAAAATTTTTTCAGTCCTTAGACTTAGTATGAACCTGAGACCAACTGACCTCCTCCCAGGATACAAGTAGTGCACCTGGCTGCTCCACTATGTTGGTGATCTGCACAGGACCCATCCTTGAGACCCGACCTGCCTGATCAATCAGGTCCTGCACTTCTTCAATCAATGATGGTTCACCGGGGAACTCAACACTAACACTAGGTACTGCACACAGAGCCGGAACCTCAGGCAAACTACCACAAAAAACACTGCTGTAAGCTACTGTACAATCTGCATTACCTTTAAATCAATTATAAATATTAAAAAAGTAATTTAATAGCAAAACTCATAAGAATTTGTATATACATGGAAAACAAAAAACTTCAAACAAGAAAACATTGTGTACTGTATTGTACCAAGATTTATGATAAATATGTAAAAGGAAAACTATATTTACAGTTTGATATAAAACACAAAATTGAGAGTAAATAAGTAACTGTAGCTACATTAATAGTATAATTACATAAATGTGAGGGCACTCAGACCAATACAAGGGTACAGTATCTTTATTTTGCAATTTTAACATTCCACTTTTTTCTTTTCAAAGACTTACAGAATTTCTTTGGTTAATATTTCAACTGTCTGTCATTTCCTTCCACATACAATACTGTATTTTCTCTCAGTTTGGTGACTTGGTGACCTGTTAATTACTCCTGTACAGTTGCATACAAAAGTCCTGTCGCATCTTCTGCTGCTCCACAAACCCCGGGATTCAGAATCATGAATTGGAAGCATTTATGAACAGAAAAATGTATCAGCGTCTACTGCTTTGGGTTCATGAGCCAGAATCTCGGATTTGTGGAGCAGCAGAGGCAACAGGACTTTTGTTGGTGACTGTACAAACTCAGTACTGTAACCATTTAGAGGAGATGAAAAGTTTTGTCATCTTAAACAACAAAGCTTTTTATGAACTTCAAAAATGGTTAAATGACAAAAGCTAAATTCAACATCTCAAACTCTTCAACTTACAGTAAGTATTTGACGAGCAACATTGTCCTCTACTGTACCTGGTCATAGCTGCTGCCTCCTCCTGAAATCTAATAACTGTGTCCTTAGCCATGACACCTCCATGTTTCTGAAGTCGCTTTCCCTGCTCTATTCTCTCTGCAGCTTCCCTTACCCGAGTCTCCAACACACACCCACACTGGTCTAAGGGGCCACGGGCCTCTTCTTCAACCTACACCAGGGAGACAAATAGTGAGTCATGATTGCCAAGAAGCATTATAGTTACTAAGACTCATTACTGCTGCAACACTTTGGTACAATAATACCTGCAACACCTTCAAATACTATTTTTCAAGACATATGTGAACCCTACGTCATTTCTATTCATGCAGTTTACAGTTCAGTATTTTGTCAATATTTTCTCTTAATTCCTTCACGTGAGATTTAAGCCACAATACCCATAGTATATCCTTAAATGTGGACTTTTCACAGCCAGTTCATGGCACAGGTTATGCATTTAATGGTGAAAATAATGAAATGGCATCCTGGTAACCTTTCAGGAAAGTCATATCATTATGGGGTAAGTACAATGTCGACTCATAAAAAGAATGGATTCACCGAGTCAAATCAGATACATAAATAAAACATGTGATGACTTGTAGACTTGTTCTGTACAGTACAAGTGGAACATTTATAAAGTGATCTAAAAGAGGGCAAATCTGGACAATGTAAAGACTAAATTGCATTTATAATAATAATTTACATTCACATCTTTGTAAAAAAAAAATTTAAACTTACAACCCCTATGTTAGAAAATATTTTTCACTTAACCAACCTGTTTTGCAAGACAATATGTTAATTATATTTACTACCCCTTTGTAAAAAAATATTTTACATTCACTATCCTCTTGAAAGATTATCCATTTCAGTTTCAGGCTTGCTTACCTCCTGCACTTCATCCAAGAGGTTTTGGCGCCTCTTATTTACACTTTCATTCACAGCAGCAATAAAACTGTCAAACACTGTGTTGATTGTTGCCTTTGTGTCCGATGAACTGTTTGTCACCTGAGAAGAAAACTCAAGCTGTAAACATATATACAAAAAGCATTGGCGATTTTTTTTTTTTACGGGGAATAGCCCACCCTGGCACAGGTCATCGAACCACAACGGGGCCTAGGGGGCGAAAAAATAGGAGCAAAAGAAAGTAAAAAAAGAAAAGAAAAGATTATATTAATCTACACCACGAAGATACTGGAAAACCATTTTTTTGAAGTGAGACAGTTTGTTTGAGTATGGAAACACACAAAAAAGGATGTGTGAAGAAAGAAGGATGTACTATAACGGGTTATTCTAGTGTGACTGACATCCACAGAGAAACGGTGGGCAGCGCGGGCAAGACGTGCATTACGAGCCCACGGCCTTGCCGGCGGTACACAGGATGCCAAATCCACCAACCATTGCCCGTTGAAGTAACTGTAAAAGAGAGAGAGTGAAGCAACATTGCGGCAAACAGAAAGGGAAGAAATAATGTCAACTAAAGGAGGAGAGAGAAACCATAAGAGGGATAGAATTGAAATTGTCTAAGGTGGAATTAGACGAGAATAAGGTGCCAAAGAGATTGGCTTTATCAGGGGGAGAGTTGGCTATAGAGTTGTCAGGTCAGAAGAGAGGAGGAAAAGAGGGAGTGCAGAAGTTATTACAGACGTTTTTGGTTAAGGACCAGAAGGATTTAGTAGAGGAAGAGTTAGTCAGGACAACGGTCTTTCTTTTTATAAAATTCCGCTTGGCCCTACCATGAAAGTTTTGGTAGATGGGATATATGCACTCATACCACCCTGTATAACCCATCACATACCAAGGCATCCCGAATGGAAGAGTAATATTCATCCCAAGGAAAGTGAGAGAAGAATTCTCACAAGGATTGCCAGTTTGCCCTCCGATAGTGCCATAGATGGCGTTTAGAGGGGGATGGGGGAGGTGGTCATGCCCGGTTTGATTGAATAGAAATGAGATTGTGATCAGAAGACCCTAAGGGGGCAGAAATTGAGTATAAATAGTGTGAGGGGTTAGAGGTAAAACAAAGGTCAAGAATGTTTGTAAGTTGA
>NW_024713604.1:0-10578 GCF_018991925.1 Homarus americanus | reverse complement strand
CTAAGTGTTGGAATACACACAACCAAACAAGTTTTTTCAAGTATTGCTAATATCAGTTCGTGTTGTTATAAGATAAAACATAAAATAACATTACATGTATGCAGTATATCACGGAGTTTATCCTCACATGACTAGTGCTAACCCTGATAACATTGTTTCACCATTCCCAGTACGGTAACAGCCGTACTGGCGTCAACGAGGCCTGGCAGAAATGTCACCACCTTAACTTTCACACTTCGTCTTCTACGAGGGCCTCAAGGCCGACATTATGGCCAAGCTGGAGAAGCTGAACGAGTTTTTGAGCACAAACCTCAGCCAAAAGCAACTCCTTTATGTATGATGCTGTGTGCTCAGAGGACATGTAAACAAGATATATTTGTTTCACTACATTAACTGTTTAACATCAAAATACCTGAGTAATGTAACAAGAATAACGAACAATGGTAGTGGGCTGTAATCAATATACAAAACCTCCCTTCACACTCAGGTAGCTAAATACACCGAGTTTAATGAGATGGCAGGCCGGGACAGCTTGGTGGGGCCCAAAACAAAAGATAATCCCCAGTACTCACAGGAGGTGGTGAGGCAGGAGGGCTGCTTCTTCAGAAAAGGTGGAGACTTAACTTCTGTTAAAGATAGTCTTGTTTTCTTTACTCGTTTCACTAAAACTAAAGATAACCTTTGGTTCAGGTAGAGGTAACTGACTTCCGCTATTGATATTATTATTGATATTGCCAATAATAGCCCAGGGCTCTTGGTTGAAACATGTCGTAACATTTGATAAAGAGATTGTTAAACATTGCAGAAATAAAAATTTGACCAAAAGTTTGTTGGTAAAGAGTTTAAGGAATACAACTCTTAATTACAACTAACAAATAATACACACGATGATGGAATTTCTCAAGTCAACAACATCCGTTGTTTAAAATAGGAGTTTATTATAATTTAAAGATCTCATTTTCAGTATTCACAAATTCTTATTGAGGTGAATGATGAAGTAATATTGTTGATTCCTGTGCCAGGTGAGGTTGGTAACTGGAAGGAGAAGTTGACCCTAGACCAGGTACACAAGATCGACAAGTGGAAGAAGTAGAACATGGGTGAGATTCCATTTAAGTACATTTTGCAAACAAGTCTTCAACTGCTGGTCTCCTCCACTACAGTACAGCTGTCACAAGTACTGGCAGAACTACACCTGGAGAATAGTCTCATAACACCCATGCTGGAGAGTATTTTCCAGTGCACAGAAGAAAGAATCAAAGCTTTAACGGTGAGTGCTTTAAATGGATGAATAATTGATGAGGTTCTTACCCAAATATCTTATAGTGACATGTTTGCTGACCATTATTGTGTCACAAATATTGTCAACAACTTCTGAGACAACCTGACTCTCAGCCTCAGGGTTTTTTCTTCAAAGCTTCGTCTCAGATGATGCTCCTCAACTGTAACCAAGAAATGTCTGGGTAGTGTCAGTATAAGTTTCCCCAGTACATAAACCCTTTAGGTATATTTCTCTATGACTGCACCAATACCACTTAATTCCACCTCCAAGAAATCGGAGGAACAATTAGCACCTTAAGTACAATGCCTTAACCACTTTAGTAAAATATTTTAACCCACCAAATATAATAACTTAACCCATGAAAACAATAACTCCTAATTAAAATATTTTAACCTCTCGAGTACAATAGCATCTATCTGAAAACAGTGACTTATTTCCTTCAAGAAAATAATACTGTATTTGGAGGATTAACATATCGCACTCGTAGGGGTTAAGTTAGTCTGAAACATGTGTAAAAGAAATTTTAAACTTGTACTTGTTCATCGATAAATATTTCAGAAAAAAATCAGCTTACCGTACGTATCCGGTTTGGTTAGGATGTCCCTTCCTAACCAAACCGAATACTTACGGTAAACTTTATTTCTACGTCCCAGCTTTATATTTCCCTTAAAGCTTGGCAACACATCCTAAGATTAGTGTATCAAAGAACTATACCATCTAGACTTTATTTTGTATATGTTGAGGCAGGCAACAATAAAACAGTGAAATATTATGATTAAAATGTGTCGACAAGTGATGATGTCGCTAAGCCGTGTGTTGGGTGACATGAGGTGGACGTCGCTCTCAATATTCAGGACAATTGCAGGACGCTTGATCTGTGTCTCCGTGGAACAACACCGTAGTGAGTAACACAAAGTGAATCAGTCAGCAGAACCTCTTACGGCCTGGTGTCCCCAGACGCTTCATCACCGCCAATCTTCGTCTCACTCTGGATCCATAGTTAATAACGAAACACCAATTGAAATAATTGTATTTATGCTGACGTGGCTGTGTTTTTACTGCCCTACTAACTATAATCTGGCCGTATACACAACCCTCCCTTCTAACTATAATCTGGCCGTATACACAACCCTCTCTACTAACTATAATCTGGCCGTATACACAACCCTCCCTTCTAACTATAATCTGGCCGTATACACAACCCTCTCTACTAACTATAATCTGACTGTATATATCCTCCCCCCCCCCATTAGCTATAATCTGGCCGTACCACATCTCAGTCCACACCGCCATACCTAAAACTCTACAGCATTATCCAATTGTCAGTAGAGGTGATTATTATATGCCGTGACGGTATTGTATTTTGCTTAACGGCTACAGTAGTTCAGATGCTTATGTGTGTAAAATGAACCTAACCTAACCCCACCAGAGGTAGTGTTAAGGGTGTTTAATCATCAGGTGAAATAAACTATGGGGGTCTAATCTTCATGTGATCCCTTAACACCATATAGCTTGCTCTCTTTTCCTGACATAGATTTTATAGTACCCAGATATCATTGTTTGCCAGATCGTGTTGGTGGTGATGTTATCCTTGGACCGTAATAGCAGAGTACTGTATTTGCTTTGTGGGTACAGTACTGATGACTGTATTCGTATACCTCAACCAAATGATACCTTGTACCCTTCAACACGTAACAAACCCTCTAGCTTCAGTATTACCTCCCTATTCTCCCTTCCTAGCATAGATTTGGTATGTACATTTGCCTACTATAACCAGGTGCTATTGTAAAGATATTATCAACTGTAGCATGTAAGGTGATTACATGCTAAGATAGCATGAAACACACGCACATACAGCTGTTACACAAAAAAATTAACAGGTAGGAACAGGTAAGATAAGCACTTCGTCAGGAGGAGGAACGCAGCAATCATCCCATGCAGCCGTACAGGTGATGGCGTAGTGTGAAGAGAGATATAGGACATGGCAACCTGCAGGGGACCCCAGAAGATTACAGCGTGTGCGTGTGTGTGTGTGTGTGTGTGTGTGTGTGTGTGTGTGTGTGTGTAAGTAAATAATAATAATAATGATAATAATAATCAACGGTTTATTGGAAAAGTTCTGCAGCCCGAAGGCTGAAAATATTCATTGGACAACAATGACTTATTACATACAAAGACATGGGGTGGGTGGGTCGTTTAACAAAAGCTTTCATTCTTGAAAGGAGAAGGAATAATGATTGGACATACAAGTTATTATAGTTTACAGTTGATGACCCGGGCCTGGACTAGTCATGGAGACACCAGGTGGTGTGGTGTTCACGTGGTGTAGTAACTCGTCCTCGGGTGTTGATATGAAAGACCTCAAGTGTGTGTGTGCGTAGAGATTTATTCGTTTTGTTTAGCATAGATTGCAATCATAACTAATGTTATGGTCCTTTCGTTCCCTCTCTATAGATTTTCATAATTTTGTTTGGTCTTTATTATTATTATTATTATTATTATTATTATTATTATTATTATTATTATTATTATTGTTTTTATCTTTTTTTTTGGGGGGGGGGTGTTATTCTCTCTCTCTCTCTCTCTCTCTCTCTCTCTCTCTCTCTCATACAGATATGTATATTTGACTGAAATACTTTTAATCTCTTCATGAACTTTTATTACAATACTGTAATTATAACTTGAACGTCGTATTAGAGGTTTACATTATAAAGTGACTTATCAGAAGGAGAGAAATGACTGCACTGGACAATCCCTCGAGTGACGTTTCAGATTCCTAGTTAAATCTCATACATTGTCTTCTCTTACGGCAACTTCCAGTATGTATACAGTCAGGGTCAAAAGTTCGTTCCATCCCATTATGAAGCAGCATCGACCCCAAATGAGACAAAACAGTCAGTTCGGAGACTCATTCTCGCGACTCGGTTTCACCACAGGAGCGATCTTTTATCCATGACTGTATTTTATTTATTATTATTTTTTGAGGAGAATAAAATCTTGACGTACTATTTGCATGTTTTAGCATTTATTTATTTATTTATTTATTTTGTGGTGGGGGGGTGTATGAAGGTTTGTCATTAATTCTGGACTTAAACCTTATGATGGGAGTGCTTAAGAAAAGTATGTTACCTCAGTAGTTTTTTCTTTTGATAATTGCAGAATGTAAACACCATCATTTGATGGTACGATGACTTAACCCTTTGAGTACGATGACTTAACCCTTTGAGTATGATCACTTAACCCCTGAGTACTATAACTTGACCCCTTCAATACACTGACTTAACCCCTTAAATATTTGAGGAATACGTCGTCATACTCAAGCGGTTAAGTCATCGTACTCGTGTCGTTAAATCATCATACTCGTGTCGTTAAATCACCATACTCATATATTTAAGTCATCGTTATTCAAGGTGTTGAGTCATAGTACTTATGGGTTAAGTCTTCGTACTCAAGGGGTGATGACGTCACAACAGTCATTAAGCGCTGAAGCGGCTTTCAAGGTTAGGTTAGGTTAGGTTTAGTTAGAATTACACAGAACATTATGTAATTTGCTGATGTTTTAAGCTATTGGACTTTGATTGGGCTTTGTTATATATACAGTAAGTAGTTAACAGTTATTTGTTTCACACAGTTATCTGGATTCTGGTAAGGCCTTTCTTTAAAGTGGTATCAACAGATGTTTTTGAGCTGGTTTTTATCCCTGAGTGTGTGTCCTTCAGAGGCACAGACGAACTTATTGGTTGGTTGTGCTCGCTGGACGACAGGTGCAAGGCTGCCGGACACACCTGCACCAGCTCACATACTCAACCTGTAGAAGAAGTAATTGTCTTGTTGTTCTATAGTGGATGTTTGATGTTTTTCAGATGTTTATAGTAGGAGTCACAGATGGTGTAAACAGAGTAACGATCAGTACAACAACAGATTTACCAAAGTGTACTATTTATACACACAAAATACATATGTAAACATGTATTTTGTTACTGTGATTTCTTCTGAGATATCATAACAGTGATAAAGACCGTTTAATTTTCCTGATGCTGGGATAATTGTTTGTCTTATGCGTACGGATGTTACTGCTGTCTACACACACACACACACACACACACACACACACACCATATTAACAAACGTGTATATACTGTACATGGCGCGTCTTCACGATACTGTATATAGACAGGTAGCATCAAGTGTTGTGTTGCGCAGCAGAGACGACTGAGGGGTCACACGGGTCCCAGTTTTAGGTCCTGATTATAAAACGACTTCATCGTACCTAGGACTGGGACGGATTAGAATTAAGGACCTACTAGGATCTTGGTAGATTAGATTAGGTTAGGTTAGGTTGGAGTCTATGTGGACTGGGCCCGTTTAAACAATCACCCACACAACCACCAGACCAGGGCCACAACAAGACCGAAAAGTGTAAAGAAAAAAAAGTTGACTCGTATATTAAAAATGTCTACACAATGACAAATATCGCCTCTTAATCATTATTTTTTGAGTCTGACCACACGATAAAACCCTCGAGTGTCTGATAAAGGTTCTCCAGATACCGCTGACAACACGATATGGCCATTAAAACCCAGCGGGGGGGGGTAGTGACTCAATGTGGCCTGGCATTTTTTTTTTACGGGGATTAGCCCACCCAGGCACAGGTCACTGACCCACATCGGGGCCCAGAGGGCGAAAATGTAATAATGATCATAATAATAATAAAAATAATAATAAAAATAATAATAAAAAAAATAATAAAAAAATAATAAAAGTAATAATAATAAAAATAATAATAAAATTAATAATAGAAATAATAATAAAAATAATAATAAAAATAATAAAAATAATAATAAAAATAATAATAAAAAAAATAAAAATAATAAAAAAATATTAAAATAATAACAAAATAATAAAAAAATATTAAAAAAATAATAATAAAAAAAATTAAAAAAAAATACAAAATACAAAATACAAAATACAAAATTAAAAATACAAAATTAAAAATACATAATTAAAAATTAAAAATACAAAAATACAAAATTAAAAATACAAAAATTAAAAATACAAAATACAAAATACAACAACAACAACATTATTATTATTATTATTATTATTATTATTATTATTATTATTATTATTATTATTATTATTATTAATAATAATAATAATAATAATAAAAATAATAATAAAATAATAATAATAATAATAATAATAATAATAATAATAATAATAAAACCATAAAGAAATACAAAATGAAAAAAATAAAAAAAGTGAGAGACAATATACTGTATGTATGTTGTGTTGTCAATAGTAAGAGAAACAATTGAGACCCTGCAATTGTGTGTAAATGAGACATAAAGTCAGATCAGCAACCTGGGACTTGGTGTGTAGTAGTACTGTGGGGGTGAAGGAAGTCCCTCTACTCTCCCACTACCATCTCACAGACACCAAACTTAAATTTACCTAATCTAAAATGAAATGAAAATCCAGTTTGGTTTATTAAAGAAACAGTTATAGGGTAAGAGAACTCCGTATTCAACCTGTATAATTTTATTTTATCGGTCACTAAGGTGTGTCGTGTTCCCACACCCTGTCAGTTACTGTGACTCCCCAAAACCTCACGCTGTTGCTTGTTACTGGTACCAGGCTCTTGATAGTAATGTCAGATGTTCCTTGCTTTATTTTCATATCACTAAGGCTTATTACTCTCTCTCTCTCTCTCTACTACCACCACGTGATGGTCGGAATCCACAACAAATACTAGATTCTCTGTTCCTTTAATGTGTTATTCGTCTTTTCTTACTGATGTGAAGGATGTGTTGTGTTGTAGCTCCGTTATTGGTTCAGGGTCCTCATGGTATCACTCTAGTTTAATATCTGTCTCGCTTCCCATCACATAGAGTCACCCATCACCAGCCTGTTCTAACTGTCCGTCCCACCACTTAGCATCACCCATCACCAGCCTTTTCTAACTGTCCGTCCAACCACTTAGCATCACCCGTCACCAGCCTGTTCTAACTGTCCGTCCCACCACTTAGCATCACCCATCACCAGCCTTTTCTAACTGTCCGTCCAACCACTTAGCATCACCCGTCACCAGCCTGTTTTAACTGTCCGTCCCACCACTTAGCATCACCCATCACCAGCCTGTTCTAACTGTCCGTCCCACCACTTAGCATCACCCATCACCAGCCTGTTCTAACTGTCCGTCCCACCACTTAGCATCACCCATCACCAGCCTGCTCTAACTGTCCGTCCCATCACTTAGCATCACCCATCACCAGCCTGTTCTAACTGTCCGTCCCATCACTTAGCATCACCCATCACCAGCCTGCTCTAACTGTCCGTCCCATCACTTAGCATCACCCATCACCAGCATGTTCTAACTCGTCCGTCCCACCACTTTACCATCACCCATCGCCAGCCTGTTCTAACTGTCCACCCCATCACTTAGCATCACCCATCACCAGCCTGTCTCTTCTAACTATCCTTCCCACGCCTAGCATCACCCATCACCAGCCTGTTCTAACTGTCCGTCCCATCATCAGCATCACCCATCACCAGCCTGTTCTAACTTTCCGTCCCATCACTTAGTACCACCCATCACCAGCCCGTTCTAACCGTCCGTCCCATCACTTAGCATCACCCATCACCAGCCTGTTCTAACTGTCCGTCCCACCACTTAGCATCACCCATCACCAGCCTGTTCTAACTGTCCGTCCCATCACTTAGCATCACCCGTCACCAGCCTGTTCTAACTTTCCGTCCCGTCACTTAGCATCACCCATCACCAGCCTGTTCTAACTGTCCGTCCCACCACTTAGCATCACCCATCACCAGCCTGTTCTAACTGTCCGTCCCACCACTTAGCATCACCCATCACCAGCCTGTTCTAACTGTCCGTCCCATCACTTAGCATCACCCATCACCAGTCTGTTCTAACTGTCCGTCCCATCACTTAGCATCACCCATCACCAGCCTGTCCTAACTCCGTTTCGTAAACCACACGACGTCTGGCTCTCCTAGATGTGCTGATTGACAACGCGAAGGTATGTCAGTCAGTGTGAGTTAAGGAGAGTGACTTCTGTAGTGGGGAAGCAGTGAGTTAAGATTGAGTTTAGGCCTCAGTTCTTAATAGGCCCCGATCCATTAGGTGTGTGGCCCATTTGACGAGTCACCAATAATTTAGTAGTGCGGTAGTGAGAACGTCATCACCTCTCACAGTTGCAGCAGTAGAGACGACATAAGGGAAGTGTGTTGAAATAGTCTGTCGTGTTATTCACCCAAGCGATACACCCGGGTCACACAACAATGTTTCTTATTTAATTACAGTACCCAATATTTTCGTCCCTCCCCCAACACATTGCCCTAACATCTATCATGGTTATTACCCTCCCACACATCCCCTTACATAAACCTCGACTACCCTCACACATCCAGTCTCCCCACATATACACTCCCCCCTCACACACACACACTTCATAACTCGTAGTTAACCTGTGCAGTCACTCCTTGTCTATCTCACTTTAGTACCGTAACTGTTCTGAAACTGTTAAAAGATCCAGTCCTCCTTGTCATCATATACAAGTAATATTATTTACCACTAATATTACTTGTGTATTTCTTGACAACAAAGTGACCCACTCATCTCTGTTTAGTTTATATTTTCAGTTTTTGCCTGCCATATTTTTCAATAAACCGTTAATTATTATTACTACTACACACTTCCAACGTTTCCCGACACCCACAATCTGACACTGTCCAGTTTATCCTATGTTGTTTTTACGTGTTTTTCTCTATATGAAAAACTATAATAAATACTAAATTGCTGTTATTAATAACTTATATACTGCAATTATATGTTATAGGAGGGTAGTGTGGAGCGATGGTGAGGCACGGTGGGGGTGGTTGTGGGAACAGGGGCAGTGTAGAGGGTCGCCATCAGTAGCCAACACACACACACGTCACACATGCCAGTCACCACTACCGCCACCACCAACCACACACTAGTACACACCTTCCTCATATCGCAACACCATCATCATCTTCATCATGTCATATGTGATTACACGCGGTGCCAGCCAATCACAGTCGCCTCTTTTTATCATCTTCCTTCTTCGCCCAATCACACGCGAGAGTGGGAATGGCGCGTTTTTTATCAATCCCAAAACCCGCCCCTTTCCTGGATGTGGTGTAATTATTGGAGGCCGGCGGTAATGCGCGGCGCCCCATTGGTTGAGGCTGCAGCTGCCGGGTTATTCAGGTAACAGGAAGGTCCTTATAAAGAAGTCGGAACGTGATTTATCGGCGAGTGTGTGGGAGCCATGGGGGAGGACGTGTGTGTCTCCTCCTCCATTTAGTGAAGTTTCTCTCTTACATTGTATTATCACACCACCTGAATGATCCCCTTCACACATAACTCACCAAGTCTTGTATTATATTAGTTAGTGATGATGTGACAATATTTTTGAGGCGTATATGATAAGTGTGTTTGGTAGTGCATTCTAAACCTCCATTACATAAAGTGGGTGTGTGGGATACCATCGTCCACCCCCTCCTTCTTCACTACCTCCCCCTATACACTCCTTCCCCTCCCTTCACCCCCTCCCCTTCTCTCCATCCCCCCTCCCCCACCACCACCTCTAACCCTTACCTTAGCGGTGAAAAATCCCTCATTGTGGCTCCAACATTCATCCGCCGCATATAGAGCGACGACATCCACTCCTACGTGTCATCCATCAGTCTAAGTAAAATAATGATTATCACATCCATAGTGGATTATATAGCACACACACACATAATAATGGAAGCCCCTCGAAATCGAGGATGGCCGGCCCAAGGGCCTCCTAGGCATGAATTTATTAAAATGTAGAAGCTGTCGCCAACATAACAACCACACCCTAAGTTAACGAGCTGCATGACCCAGTGTTAAGGAATAGTCCGAGAAGACTGGACAGCTCGCCAACTGCACTGGCTAACCATTACCCCGGAACACGATCCGCAAATCGATTAACATCCAGGGTCCCAATTACTGCTGGGTAGACAGAGGCAAATGGCGTAAAGAAACTTGCCCATAGTTTCACCCAGCCCGAGGATCGAACTCGGGCAGGATGCTGACCATTTCACCACAGGTCACACACACACACACACACACACACACACACACACACACACACAAGACCCACGTCAATAACTCACCATTTATTACGTGGAGGATCCCTCAGAAGGCTCCTACAGTGTGTTGCTACTTTATCATCCACCAACTTACACACTATCATACTGCTCCTGGAAGACACTGAACACAC
>NW_024713603.1:0-18781 GCF_018991925.1 Homarus americanus | reverse complement strand
AGGCGTCACGTAGTTTAAAGAAAGAATGATGATGGTTGGTGTTATATGTAGTGATGATAGATGATGCTATATGTAGTGATGATTGGTGGTGTAATATGTAGTGATGATGGGTGGTGTTATATGTAGTGATGATGGATGGTGTTATATGTAGTGATGATGGATGGTGTCATATGTAATGATGATGGATGATGTTATATGTAGTGATGATGGGTGGTGTTATATGTAGTGATGATTAGACAATAAAATAAAAACAATTTAATGCTAAAAAAATATACTTTGGTGTACCGTTGTAGTGAAAAACATGGTGGAACTTACATACACCGTTTATGAACTATTGATGGAAGAAGAAGTTTTGGGGACTGAACAGTGAGACAATGTGGAGCCTCCCGGAGGAATATACTATACAAAACCAACATCCACCCTCACCAACACACACCTTCACCAACATAAGCCCTTGCCAATACGCATCCTCACCAACACTTACCTTCACCAACACCCACCTTCCCCAACACCTACCTTCATCAAAACCTAGCCTCACCAACATACACTTTCAACAACACACACCCTCACCAGCACCCATCATCACATACCCTCAACAACACAGACCCTCATCAATTCCCACACTCACCACCACCCACCTTCACCACCATCCAACCTCACTAACACCCATCCTCACCAACACCCACTCTAATCAACACCCACCATCGCCAACACTAACCCTCACCAACACCCATCTTCACCAACACATACCCTTACCAACACCCATCTTCACCAACACCCACCCTCAACAATATCTACCCTCACTAACACCCACCTTCACCAACACACACCCTTACCAACACCCTCCTTCACCAACACATGCACTCACCAACACCTACTCTCACCAACACCCACTCTAATCAGCACCCACCATCGCCAACACTAACCGTCACCAACATCCATCTTCACCAACACCCACCTTCACCACAATCTAACCTCACTAACACCCACCCTCACCAACACCAACTCTTATCAGCACCCACCATCGCCAACACTAACCCTCACCAACACCCATCTTGACCAACACCCACCCTCAACAACACCCACCTTCACCAACACACACCCTTACCAACACCCTCCTTCACCAACACATACCCTCACCAACACCTACATTTACCAACACAATCCCTTACCAACACCCAACTTCCCCAACACACACCTTTCCCCACACCCACCATCATCAACACCCGCCTTCATCAATACCTAGTCTCACTAACATACACTTTCAACATCACACCAACTCCCATCCTAACCAACATCCACCTTCACAAAAACCAACCCTTACCAACGCCTATGTTCACCAACATCCACTCGCACCAACACCCACTTTCACAAACATACACCTTCACCAACACGATTCCCATCAACATCCGTCATCACCAACACCCACGTCCACCATCAGACGATTTCAACAACACACACCCTCACCAAGACCAATCTTCACCAACACCCACCATCAACAACACCCACTATCACCAACACACAGCTTCACCAAAATACACCTTCACCAACACACACCACCACAACACCCACCTTCTATAACACCCACCCTCACCAACACCCACCCTCCCCAACACCCACCATCACCAACACCCAACATCACCAATGCACACCTTCACTAAAACTCACCCTCACCAACACCTACCTTCACCAACACCCACACTCACCAACACTCACCCTCACCAACACCTATCATCAACAACACACACCCTCACCAACAACCACCCTCCCCAACACCCACCATCACCAACACCCAACATCACCAATACACACCTTCACTAAAACTCACCCTCACCAACACCTACCTTCACCAACACCCACACTCACCAACACTCACCCTCACCAACACCTATCATCAACAACACACACCCTCACCAACAACCACCCTCCCCAACACCCACCATCACCAACACCTACTTTCACCAACACCCACATTCGTTAAAACCCACCTTCACCAACACCCACCCTTATCAACACCTACACTCACCATCACCCACTTACACCAACACCTGGCTTCGCCAACAAACACCTCCATTAACATGCACCCTCATCAACACCCACCCTCACCAACACCCACCTTCACCAATGCCAACCTTCACTAACACCCACCTTCACCATTATACATGCTCACCTACACCCACCCTCACCGTCATCCAATCTCACCACCACCCATCATTACCAACACCCACCTTCACCAACACAAACCTTCACTAGCACCCACCATCACCAATACCCAACTTCACCAATACACTTTCACCTACACCCTCCTTCACCAACACCCAATCTCACCAACACCCACCATTACCAACACCCACCCTCACCAATAACCAACTTCACTAACTCCCACCCTCACCCCACACACATTTTAACCCTCCCACCCCCCCCAACCCCTCCCCATTTTCATAAATATATCTACTTATACTTAACATTTTAAGTAGAAGGTTCTATTCGTGTTAGACGCTGTGGCAGCTGTAAGTAACTTCTGCTCGCTGTTAACAAGTTATTGCTGCTATAACTGCAAGCGGCGTAGTTATTTAAAGTGCCAGATCTTTATGGGAGTTCTGTTGGTTAAATTATTGGGTTAGGTTAGGTTAGTCTGGGTAATACTACGCTAAAATTATATAACGCAACATTACGTTTGGTTAGGAATTTTGGGTTTAGCTGGGTTAGGTTAAGTTAGGTTACGTTAGGTTTAGTCAAGTAAGGTTGTTTGTTTAGATTAGGTTAGGTTAGGTGGGGTCAGGCTACTTGTTGGGTAGGCTTGTAGAGTTAGCTTAAGTTAGTTACATGAATTAAATTCAACTTGTTAATATCAATATCCTAAGAAAAGTTGCTTTCGGCCAAAAAAATCAACAACGGGTAAACTTTACTGTTTTCGTAAAAATATTGAAGCATTTTATTTTGTTCTGAAATTTAATTTCTACATTCCTCAACACGTTGATTCTGGATCTGGGGTCACAAAGTTATAATTTTGGTCTTGCAACATAACTCTTAGAATAAAATCAACCGTTTCCGACCCTAGTTACTCGACGTAATTTTTCTATGGTGTTTTTTGTATTTTTCCTGGATATACTGAAGTAAAGTTATTTGGGATAAACTAAGTCACTCGGGTTAAAATTAAATGCTTTACTAGTAGACATGGTTAGGGGACTTAGGTCGAGCTATTGCATATGGGTTAAATTTGGCTGAAACATAAAAGTTAAAAATTAGCCACAATGTACTAGTTTCTCGCGGAGTCAACATCACATTTGTGGCTACTGCGGAGGCTCTACCAACCTGCTGCTACTGTCGACGACCCTTGAAAATATAATTACATATAATATTCAACCCCGGCGACTGTGTAACCTGCGGAGGGAAGAGGCCGTCTGGCGGAGATAGATATTCCATGGTATAAAGCGTGTGGAGGAGTCTTTAGGCACTTTTTCTAAGTGGACAGTGAAAGTGAGTCACGTAGGCATGACAATGCCCATTAGGGACAGTGTGGATACAGCACACTGCATAAGAAGCCTTCGATACACAAGGACGGAACATCGCCGGTACTGCACTCACTTCCCTAAGTTGTAAACTTAGGTACCCATTTACAGGTGAGTGAATTGATAGTGGCCAGGGATCGAACCACATATTCACGGAACAGGAAACGAGCGCTGTATCCACTCGACCACAGCACAAATGTAAGTTAAGAAAGAACTTTTTCAAAATTGACCTTGCTGTTAAAAGGTTATTACTAATTTACGACAACTGAGATCTTTAAGAGGGCATTGCAAAACAGTGTACTGTATACACTAGTCATCACGACTTAAACCTAAGAATGCATGTTCCTGGAGTTATGTTGGGGAGAGACAGATGCTATTATGTATTTTTTGTTATTCGTTTGTGTCGTGACACGTTGAGTAAGGATTCCACATTTAATAATTAGGTAATGATTGTTTATCAGACCAAAGCTTACAGCCCAGAATATCATCACATATAACAGCAAGTACACTACAGACCTCGTGGTACCACCACATACCAGGTTGACACCCCGCAGGTGAAGGCCTGACCCCGGCCTAAGTACTTGCTACTATATAATCGTGTTAAGGAAACCACACCTGGCCAAGACCCACCCGGGCGGTAATAATTACAAAGCACTATTGTCCTGCGACATGACCTCACCTGGGCAAACACCTGTCCAGATCTAACCAGTTTAGTGATAATTGGTTAGAAGAACATAAGAACATAAGAAAATAAGGAGTCTGCAATAGGCCGGTTGGCCTGTGCATGGCAGCTCCTGTCGAGAGTTACTACCACTCTCTGTCATCCATGAATCTATCTAGCCTCCTTTTGAAACTTTCCAGAGTTCCCGCACTTACTACAAAGTTGCTAAGCTTGTTCCACTCGTCCACCACTCTATTTGTGAACCAGTTTCTTCCTATCTCCCTCCTAAACCTAAACTTATCTAACTTGAATCCTTTGCTCCGAGTCCTATCCTGCTCGGATATTATAAGAACTTTATCTATATCCCCTTTATTGATTCCTTTCACCCACTTAAATACGTCTATCATATCTCCCCGCACTCTTCGTCTTTCTAGGGAATGCAAGTTAAGTTTCTTTAACCTATCCTGATATGGAAGGTTTCTAAGTCCCGGAACCATTTTTGTCATTCTTCGCTGCACCGACTCTAGTGAATTTATATCCATTCTATAATAGGGGCACCAGAACTGAACCGCATAATCGAGGTGCGGCCTAACTAGCGCAAGATATAGTTGCAATAAGACCTCTGCACTCTTGTTACTTACACTTCTAGATATAAAATCCAATACTCTGTTTGCCTTATTTCGAACATTAACGCACTGTTTTCTAGGCCGTAGGTCCGGGCTTACAAGTACCCCTAGGTCTCTTTCACAAGTCGACTTCTCTAGGTTGATGTTGTTAAGGCTGTATACATTATAAGTATTTGTTCTTCCAATATTAAGTACGCTGCACTTGCTGGTGTTGAATTTCATTTGCCATTTTTCAGACCACCCCTGCAGTTTATTTAGATCCTCCTGTAATGCATTTGCATCCTGCCCTGAATTAATTTGCCGCCCTATTTTGGTGTCATCCGCAAACTTGCTTATGTCACTGCTGATCCCAGTATCTAAATCGTTTATGTAGATTATGAACAAGAGTGGGCCTAGTACTGACCCCTGGGAACCCCACTGGTTACACGGCCCCACTCAGATTTAACACCATCTACGCTGACCCTCTGCGTTCTATCGGTGAGCCATGATTTTATCCAATTTAAAACTTTACCCTCGATACCATGAGCCTTAATTTTTCTCAGAAGCCTCTGATGCGGTACTCTGTCAAATGCTTTGCTAAAGTCTAAGTAAATAACATCGTAATTTTCGTCATTATCTACTACCTCGAAGACTTTCCTAAAAAACGTTAGCAGATTTGTTAGACAAGATTTTTCCTTTGTAAACCCATGTTGAGAGTCGTAGATTAATTTGCTTTTCTCTAGATGCGATCGGATGCTATCTGCTATAATTGATTCAAGAAATTTCCCCACACTGACGTCAAACTGATCGGCCGGTAATTTGACGCTGATGCTCTGTCTCCCTTTTTGAATATGGGTACTACATTTGCCTGTTTCCACAACTCTGGCACAACTCCAGTGTCTAATGATTTTGTAAATAAGTTTACGAGGGGTCCGCTAATCTGTTCCCTACACTCTTTTAAGACTCGAGGAAAAATTTTATCCGGCCCTGGGGATTTTGTATTCTTTAGTTTATTTATCTTCTTAAGAACATCCTCTTTTCTGATAGTGATATTCTTTAATTTCTCTTCTTCCTTTCCCTTAAATATCAGTTCCACCTCCGGAATTTCATCGCAAATTTCTTCTGTGAAAACTGATAAGAAGTAGCTGTTCAATGCTAGAGGTCAAAAGCTGGCTGGGCTGACCCCATATAAAGGTCCTACAGTCCCGTCCATGATCATTCTGATTCTGATTCTTATTCTGATCCTGATCGTCATTCGAACATTCTGAGGAGACGCTCATTACTCTGGAGATTCTCAGAGTCACGCTCGTCCTCTCCCCAGGTCGGTAGGGGGACTTCCCGACCAGACCCCAGCTAAGCAGAAGCCCCCCATAGGAGGCAGCCCAGCCAAGCACCCACTGGGCCTACGTCAGGGTACACGTGAGTCTTGTCAGAACTATTCCTAGGGTGAATTACCTACTGTGGGAAGTGTATTCATTCATGTTGTATCCGAGAGTCAGTGTCGAGTAACGTTAGACCTAACGTGTTAATACCCCGATATAATAGTGATATTGATGTGTCCATGTCATTAAGTGAATTAATAAATAGCTGTGTCGAAGAGGTGTTTAACAACTTGTCCCTTTGAGAAGTAATATATGTGTATTGACATACGAGATAATAAGAAAAGCGTATTGACGCTGAGTAAATACCATACGGCCATGCTACCAAAGTTTCCTATCTTTACTGTACATTCCTACTCTCTATACTTCCTATACATATGTAATCTTCTTCTCATTGTGTTCTGTTTCAATATAATTATTTTATTAGTGTAATGACTTTTTTATCGGGTAATTTTTTGGGGGGATTTGTATATCATGGGCCTTACTCCGCTCGACGGAAGTGCTTAGTAATATCCAAAAACTGATCGTTGAAACATATCAACACACATTATCCTGAGGTATGAATCCCTAATAGTTTTTAATTATTGATGAACATTGAAATTACTATTCCATTTATGTATCCGTTTAAAGACCCACTTGTTGAAGCGCAGTAATGTATAATAACATCTTTTGGTATGTGGATATATCTCTCGTCTACTTAAATAATTGTTGAAGCTCAGTAATACATAATAACATCAACTTCCCATATTTTCTAAGGTCCCGGGCCGGTGGAAGTTGTTTGGACATTCTTCCTAGCCCCCATTAGTCCCTGTTCACCAAGCAGTAAAGTAGGTACCTGGTGTAAATCGAAAGTTGCGAATTCATATTCAGGGACAAGTTGTTGGAGATTCCAATAACTTGATGATATATACCATTGACTCTTCAGGCTTCAATGCCCTTGAGTCTTCAGGCTTCTACGCCCTTAACTGTTGGGCACTGTAAAGGCTTCTGCGCTTCACCTTACACATGGATGTAGTGGGGTGCCCCCCCCCCCGAAAAATAAAATCTATGGAAGATCTTTCCAGCTTGGCTTTTAAGCTTCGTTCAGTATATATTAATTATTCAGTCTTTAAATATTGCGTAGATTTTATGGATTTTATGAAAATGAAATGTTTTCCACAAATTGTGAGTGCTACCATGCTCGTAATAATTTACAGCCGCCATTAAAACTGTGTAGACTTGACTCGTCTCTCAGCGTCATGTAGTAATTAATTCAGGAAGCGACTAAACTAGCTTTAAATATAATTGTAATTTGTAATTTATGAACAAATTAAGTTTCAAAATTTTATTCTGTTTATTTTCATTAATGAGACAGAGATCAAAACGAAGGAAAATGGTGATATACAGAGAGAGAAGTGAGGTCGTAACACCATCACACTCTTCACACTTGTCTATCATATTCCTTAATATATTTCATTACACAGCTATAAAAGTCAATTGTCTCAGGCCTTCCAATGTCTATTAACAATTAGTTTTATTATACAGAAATATTTATCGGTAGAGAACTAGCAACTTTTTTTTATGTTAATACAAGATCCATAAATGTCGCTGGACTGAAATTATATCTGTCTGAAAATATAGTTAAGGAAGCCACGTGCAGTATTTTGAGTAGTTACCAAAGGGATAGAAGCATTATACATTTAGTGACCCCATAAGCTTGACAGCCAAATAAGGACATTACGGGTGTCCGGGTGTTATTTATGATAAAAAACTTTGCCATCAATCTAATTGTTGTAGTGGAAGGTCAGTGAAAAAAAAATGTGGGGGGGGGACAAACATTTATAAGTTTTGGTAAATTAAATTACTGCAAGCCACAGTTAAAACAAAAGGTAAACTATATGTGTCTTAAAACCTACTCTTGTTTTGTGGCAACTCCTACTATTGTGTTGTGACAACAGGTACAGGTATTGATTGATATGTGACATTTGGTTGGTGTTACAGGACTAAAATTTACAACAGGCTCAGGTGCTGATGTGTGACACTTGAGTGGTGTTAAAGGACTCACCACTGAACCTGAGCCGCATCTTTAGTGGATCTTCCAATGGCTCGACACTCGTCTCCCACCATAGAAACCTAGAATAAACTCACACACTCACATCTGCAATATAGTATATGCATGTATCTGTCACTCCAAATAGAGAATCTCTATTTGGTGTGAGAGATACGTGCAGTAGTAAGGGAACAAGTGACGCCATTTTAAAGGACATCTATCCCTCTATTATCTGACAACATTTCTTTCCTGTATTTTTACTTATGTGTATGCTGCAATGAAAAAAGTAAGGCATGGTGTTTTGTGAGTATGTTATTTTTTTTTTTTGACTGTTTTACCTCTGAAATCAAAATTTGTCCATCTACGCCATAATAACTTCATGTAAAATCATAACAGACCTCATAATAATGGCATAATAATGGCATATGCATAATAGGAATACATAAAATATCGACAAAATGATTAATTGCAACTATTTTACTGCTGAAATCAAAGTCTATCCATCAGCAGCAATAGTAACAACGTAACAAACCCCATAGTATGGCATAATAATGAAGTAGGTATAATAGACATACACAAAAAATACAAAAAACAATAATGAAAGTTTGACTGTGTTATCTCTGAGATCAAAGTCTATCCATCAGCAACAATAATAATAGCATGTAACATCATAACAGACCCCATGGCATGATAATGAAATAAGCATAAGAGGCAGACATAAAGGAGGTTCTAAAGGAAGGGGAACATAACAGTAATGTTAATGTAACACTCACCAACATCTCAAACTGTTCTCTGCAGCGTCAACTAAACTGACTTAACCTGACCTAGCCTAACTTAACCTCATCTAACCTAACTTAACCAAGCCTAACCTAACTTAACCGAACTTAACCTAACCTAGGTTAGGTTAATGGATGCTACAGTGTAAATATTCCGGTAGACGAACTACAGCTCCTTAGACCGCCTACTATAGTAAAACCTAGCAGACATAGGACAGAATATTTATCAAAATCAAATAATCATAATTTCCTATAATGATTATGTAATCATCATATAATTATAATATTTTTTATAATTAAAAATTATAATGATAATAATCTGATCATAAAGTAAAAATTTTTACCTACTCAGTATATTCTTATGAAAATTTGAAAACAACACAATCAATGATCATAGTGTGATTATTACAGTACTTAAAAATTGTCCATATATATTATTTCAAAAACTAAATTCAGGCTGGTAGGTATTACTTGAGTATAAGAAAAGCCACATTTAGTATGGTACCAGATTTCGAATTACACTACAGTAGGTTACATTGAGAATTTTTTTTTATTCACCTTCCTGCAAGGAATATGTTATTATTATTATTATTATTATGATTATTATTATTATTATTAAATTTTCACAAACGCATAAGCATACAGGAAAATTCAAGATATCAAGAAGTACTGAGTAGTAACTCAAATTGTTTTGTAGATTTTAATTTGCTTATTTTTTATTTATGTCTTCTACCTAGCATATACTATTATAAGATGTAGCTCATTTCACTTGTTAAACATTTTGAATTACAATATGGTAGGTTTCATTGAGAATGCAATTTGTTGTTATTTACAGTATATGCAAGTATGGAATTTGTTTGTATTATTTTGTCTACTACCTCGTGTGAACTATATAATTGCAATAACCAAGGAGTTTAAATTAAGTTTCATTAAGAATGCTATTTATATTTATTTTTTCACTTTCAAGAAAAGAATGTTGATACATATTAGAATTGTGTCTATTGCCTCGTGTAAATTATTTTAAAAGATGTACTCAATAATGTTCAAAATCGAAACGAAATTAGTATTCTCTAATAAAATTTAATTAAAATTACTAATTTTGTTTTCACTACTTTAAAATGGCGGTAAGGAATATGTTACAATATTACTGATTAACAATGCATATATATATATATATATATATATATTAGGGTGTGTCATACGGAGGCGAATTTTTTTTTTTTGAGTTTGAAAAATCGGCCCATGGTATTAATGATGTAGTTCTATGTGCAGAATCATGTGATATCTTCAGATTTAAAACGTTTTCATTTTTTGGAGGGTAAATTTTGTGAAATCTTATGAAAATTCAGTATACCCACCCTTTTACCAACACCACTAAATAGCTTATTTAAAGTAAAGTAAATGTATCAGGTTAATTTATTAGGATGAAAATGATCCAGAATAGTGAAACGAATTAAAAGTAAAGAGTAAATGTATCCAGGTTAATTTATTAGGACTAGAAAATGATCAGAATAGTGAAGCGAATGATCTTGACACATTTATTAAATTTAATATTTCTTTAGAAAACAAAATCGTCAAATACAAAAACCGGTTTTACTACTACGACGGTGTTGCTGCACACCATAGAGAACATAACTTTCTTGCTTCTGTTTTTACTCATCACCTCCCTGCTGACCACCTGAGCTCGGATCTTAGCCTTCCCTCCTCTCCCTGGCTGTACCCGTGACTGCTGGCCTCGCTCTTGCTGTACACAACGCTCTATACTCTGGGTGTGCGAGGGCCAGGCAGGGACATGCATGGGTTGTCAGGAGCTCTGGCTTGAACATTGGGTGAGGCTGCAGGTAAGAGGGGCTCACTGCCAGCCTGGATGTGGCATCCGGAATCTGCGGGAATAGTGAGGGTCTTGGCACCTAGATTGACTTCGGGTCTTCCTGACCTGAAGAGATCGTCTGTACTGATTCGTCATGCCCAGATCTCTCATAAGTCTCATATCCAAGATCTTTTTGACTGCCACTCTTCTCTCCTCCTCATCTCACTGCCCAGAGCATTGTCTTAGAACTACCTCGGGATGAGCATACCAGGAAAGATCTCCTCACAGTGCTCCACAATCTGAACAACCTTCATGGCTGACTCCTCCAGGAGCTCAGCTGGAAGAGAACATGCCCCTCGGACCTTCGAGAACTGATGACTTGACCTTGGTGTTGAACCAATTTGTGATAGACACTCACGATGAATTGGACAATGCAGTCTCAGGTTGTGAAGCTGGTTCCTTTCAGTTTATGATGGCGACCCAAATTCTGCAGAACCACGAGCCGTTGTAGGCCACCTAGAGATATTGAGAGACTGGACCTATCTGCAGGTAAGCAAGTCTATCAGGCATGACCCCAGTTTGATGGCACTGCAAATCAATAGCAACCATAGTACTGGTCAGTACTCAGGTCGTCAATGACAGTATGTGCAGAAGCTCAACGAGGTGGAGGGCCAGCTGTGATTTTTTCAAAGCTCGGATTTATTTCTAAATCAGTGGCAGAGTCAATGCTTGCCAAGAGGACCAGACCATCTGTTGTTTGAAAAGAGTCTTGCCATCCAGCTCCTGGATCAGATGTCACGAGTGGCAACTCGTTGGTGTGGAGGTCACAAACAATCCAGACCAGCTTCCTCCCAATCTTCCGCTCTATCCACTGTATGACCCCCCTCTTGCCACCCTGTGTTCGTGTTGGTGCTGTCCCCTCAATGGCCTGCAAGGGGTCTGGTCACCGTTCCTCTCTCTGGGCAGTTCACAATGTTATCTGCCACTATCTCAGCTGGTTTCCTGATGTCATCTTTCTCTGGAGTGAAATGCCACAAATGCCTTCCCCTCCTGGTTCACTGCAGCAGGAGTGTGTTCCTCCTTCACCATGGCAGGGAACAGCTTGTGGAATCTCAACTTTCACTGAACTTTAGTGTCATCCCTTCTCCATCAAAAGAACAAACAGGTGATTCCATTTTCTCTTATGCCTTATCAAACTCCTCTTCTAGGTTACTGACAAGTTTCACCTGAGCTCTCCTTACTTTGTTATGATCTATCACCAGGTTAACATCATCGGGTGCTATCAAACCACCGTCAACCCAGGCAGCTGTTGCTATCTCTGCAGTTTCTGCTCTGAGACCAGTGTGAGGTGTCGCATGCTGGCCAGAGCTATATCGAGGATATCTTTCCTATTTCGAATCTTATGCCTGGAAGGTTTGGTATCATTATTTTCTGGGTTGGGACCATAAAGTCACCATTCTCCTGGTCAGCACTCGGATCCCAGCCATGGGAAGTCATTAAACTCTGAATCAGCTTGACTCCAATCATCGGCCTTTTTTACCTCACCCTGGGCCTTCTCAAGTCTCTTTTCCTCGGCAACTCTTCTCCTCTTCTGTCTCTCTGTAGCCTCCTGTCTCTTGGACTCCAGGAATATCTTGGCTAGAAAATCATGAGAGCCCTATACTGCCAGTCTTCTCTCTCTGTGCTTTGACAAATGCCAGTTCGATCACAGGAATCTTCAGTTCACGCTTTTTCAAATACAGGAGATGTGGGCCTCAGTTTACAGTCACGATGCATCAAACTCAGGACAGAACAATTGGGCACTTGCAAGTAATTATGTCAAATAACTGGTCAGTTGCTTGGCAAAGCTGTCATAACAAGTTTTCACTCTCCCAGAGATATCTTGCCTTTTCCCAACTGGCTATGATGCCACTAATCTTCTTCTGACTTGTTATGACTGGAGGCTTGAACTGGCGTTAGCCAGAGTGTACTGTGCCAAGACAGCTTTGGTCATATCACTGGCAATATGCTGTTTGTGTAAGTTCTTTGGTTCTTTTCACTGGAATTTGCCTGATTAAACCTGCGTATCTCCAGCATCTCTCAATGTAGGCAACTCCAGAGCTTCAGGGGCTCTCTCCCAGACCCAAGATAGTGACTGAGATGGCTGGATTTTTGGTTCCTAGATCCTGACTGGCAGCCATCGCAAACTCTGTATCCAACATAAATGCATCAGAATCTGAAACAGAAAAAAATATTGTTAGTTGGGTTGTTAAAAGGTAGAGTCGAAAGCAATGTTCACTATTTGGTGTAATGCACTAATACGGCTATGGGTAGATTTTCGATAAATTTCACGCTAAAATTTACCAAGCAAAAGGTTGCAAAATATTGAAACTGAAATTATTTTCTCTTTTATATACACTAAAATCTACCAAAAAAGTGATGGGCCATTAGTTTTAACTGATCTTCCCTCCTATGACACACCCTACTGTAATAGGTATTTCAATTTACATAGTTTTACACACATAAACATGTTCGAGAGATATCTTCACAACGATAGGAATGGATAGGAGTATTTCATTGATAAAGTGTCTTATGTATATTAAATGTACTAAAGTACTATAATTTACAGTGGTTATATAGGTGTCTGTTCAATTATTGTTAGTTTAATTATATTGACTACAATTATTTTTAATCATTTCTTGTAAATGAGTGGCAAGTAATTTGCTTTTACCGATTAATTATTCTTTGGCTCACTGCGGAACTTCTTAGATAATTATGTTACGACCCTTGGGCCTCTTCGGGGTGTAATAATATCACAAATTCTGTAAATTACACTTTGTACTATAGGTCCAGGAATAGATCCCACCAAATTATCACCTCATTACTATGGGGTATATTGAAATACATGCAGTAGTTTTAATAACAAATAATCAAGAAAATAAATATATCAGTATGTACAAAAATAAGCAAATACAAGTTAAATCTGATCAAATAAATGACTCAACCGAGTGACAAAATAATGAACACAAAGTAAGACTTATTTAGTCTAGAAGCTACGATGAACAGCGGTCTATCCACACACGAAACCTCATAAATAAGTAAGTTAATTTCCGTGGAACTCCAAAATATGATTAACAATAATCTTTCTAGAAATAATACTTTACTTGGTGTTATAAAAAGTCGAGCAAAGGTTTGCGTTATACCACTAGAAACATACTGTACAATAAGAAGAAAGATACTCTGTACTTAACTAAACACTGCGGGCCCATACTAAAGTAAACCATGGGGCCCAGCGGCAGAAATGGCGTCACAAACAAAAAGGCGTTCACCTTGCGAATCCACAACCAACGATGGGCAGCTCCTCTAACAGTATCAAAGTTTCAATGTCTAAAGGTGGCGAACTTATGCGCCCTACGCGCATCTATTTTGCTGCTACTGTACTCGCCGATGATCAAGTAGAGACTGATTTTGAATTTGAGTCAGAAACACAGTCAGTTGATTCGGTAGGAAGTAGTGAGAAAATTATTGAGGAATCATATGACGACTTAAACAGTCGAACCTTAAGGTCTGGAAATCCAATATGTCTCACCTCGGTAGACAAAGCGTTACCCTGTTTCAGGTGATAGTGTGTCTGTTACTAAACCAGTAACAACCTTATTAACCCAACCTTCTGTTAGGAGTAAGAATACTAACTTTGTAATACTAATAACACTACAATGACTTCCTCTAACCCTCACGCCAGTACTACTGCCACATCTAAACCTGATAATGTTATTAATATCATACAGCTTGGCGACCTACGTCACTTAATTTTACAGGCCAAGATGATTTCGGTTTGCGCGTTTCATACGTTAAATGTGAAGATGCCATGCGCAGGTAAAATAACAAGTGGCGAAGAAGAAAGCCTTTGTCCGTTCCCACATTACGCAGGGATCATCGCGGTAATCATTTGAATGTGTATGGGCTAGGAGCCCCATTTATGAAAAATTTAAACTGCGCACTTGGTAGAATTTTTTTGGGGTAGGTCACAGTTGGGCGATCTACAGTGGATCTTCAGATGGTTGGACCGTTTACTTGCGCCAGTAGTTCCGCGCTGAACACCCGTCGTCACAGTGGACATCGCAGGTGAAATGCGCCAAGATATGGGCGACATTCAGAAGTTCAGGTAGTGCGACCCAAATGGCAAAATGTCAGCGACAAATGTGGAAACTGATAATAGAATTGATTAACTTTCTCTACTAGTTGCTCAAATTAGTCCCCTGTACATGGGGACACAAAAGTACAATTTGAACGCCCTATTGATATGGTTGATGCGCCAGAAGCAAACTCTGCCCCACAGCTACAGGCCCACTAATGGCGCCAGTCTCCCATGAATCACGACACTGCTTCCCCGCGTCCTACGGCTGGCCCAGATACCTCAGATGGCACCCATGACTCCTCCAAACTCCCTAAAGCTTGACACCTATGGCTCCAATTGCACCTCAAAACCGGACTTATAAACGAGGTACTTCTTTAAGCTGTGCACATTGTAATAAACGTGGCCCACGTAATTGGCGACTGTTTTCCAACTCCAAGGTAATGAGTGCCCAGGTTAGAGGACACACCGGTGCAAAGCCATTCCCAAGGTCATACAGTGAAGCTAAAAGGCGGCGCCTCACTTACCCCCATAAAAGCAGCGCCGTGGAGTCGCTCTACACAAGATCCACTTCTCATAATACACTAGAGTGCGACTTGGTAATGAAAACTTCTAGGAATTTCGATCTTAGTGAAACAGAGGTGTCGTGCAAAGCATTAGAAGCGTCCCCAGGTCAGAAATTAAATTAGGGGAAGATCTGCAGCTCATCACAGACAGAGGATAGGCACAGTTTTCCTGCCTCTCCTCACAGCACTTCTATAGCGGCCTCGTTAGTAGCAGTGCTAAGCAAAGTTGAAGTGTTGTCAGTGCCGGTGAGGTCGATAATACAAGATTGGCTCTTGATATTGACTTACGGTGCATCGCGCTAATGTTTTTAGCCTTGACATCCTATCAAAGGATTTGCGTAAATTCCCTCACCGAGACTTCAAATGGCGGCCTAGTAACGCTGAGCTCGAAGGAGTATCAGGTACTCAGATGAGCATTCAAAGATGGTAACGATACCACTCAGGTTTTTCAAGGCGTGGTGCTCCCTTCTCTGTGGACTTTCATGCTTAGTTCAGTTCAATTTGCCAGATGTGGCGGGTTACTTTGTCTCCCAACCCAGCCGAACGAGCATGATAGATGTTCATTCGCGTAATAATACCATTACGTTTAAAGGTGTTTCCTATGGCGCTATGAGTCATTCTGAACCTATATACCGCTAGATCGAAAGTGTTGTCCACAAGCCTATTAAGAGGAAGGCGGATCATGCGTCAGAGCTACCTCATGACCTCAACCCCACACTTTCCCAGCGTGATTACCTTTAGCAATAGTTGGAGATAGTATTACCTGCAATTTTTGAAGAGTACTCTCCATTACCAGAATGAGGAATTCACCAAAAGCAACTGTCCGATTACCCGACGTGTACACGGACACAGATGTTGTGTGTCTTCCGGAAACGTGCAGGAAGTAAAAGGGGCTATCATTATTGAAGTGTCTACTTTGGGCACTATACGCCCAGGTGGTTTGACAGACGTACTGATTCTGAATAGAACAGGCGTTCAGCAATTTTAAAGAAAGGATATTTATTTGTGTGATTTCTGGTGTATCACAGCAATGTCAGTACAGCCTACAAAATTCCCAATTGGTAGTATTGTTGCATAATACCAACAGAATCGGCAGGACAGGATAGATCAAATAGCAGCCTTTTAGAGTGTTTCTGACTATAGAAATATAGTAGCCTTGCCGGGGAAAAGCTAGGTCAGACAGATTTAACATCCCATCATATAGCGTTTTAAGGGAACAAACTATCTACATACCAGCTTTTCAGACCTCATAGCCAGCGCTGTAGTTCAAGATATGGTGCAGGTTATGTTAGATGAGAGAGTGTTATAAAGCATTCTAAATCCCCTTCAATAGCCTCTTATTTCTCTCGTCCCCAAAAAGGATGGTGGATGGCGCCTGTTATAGATTTCCAGGCGCGTCAATGAACAAACAATCCCTGATAGGTACCCTGCCTGTCTTGAGTGACATATTGCAATCCTTAGATAAGGACAATGCATTATTCAGCAACTTACATTTGCTTAGTGGTATTGGCAGATACCACTCGATGAGAAAATCACGAGAGGTCACGGCGTTCAGTACGCCCTAGGCCACTTGAGTTCCTCGGATGCCATTTGGTCTCAGAAATGACCCACTGACATTTCAAGAATGATCAACACCCTGTTTGCCGAGTTGATTGGTACCACAGTCTGCGCTTATTTTGATGATCTAACAGTAGTCAGTAAGGACGTTGATTCCCATCTGATTAAACTGCTTGAAGTTTTGGAAAACTTTCCACAACTTAGTCTTAATAAACTCTCCCGGGGTGTGAGTTTTAAAATCAGAATCCATTTCCTTGGTCATGTAGTTGACGGTGAGGCATCCACACAGTAGATGATAAAGTCAAAGCTGTATATAGTTTAAGTCCTACCTCAGTTGATCATATGCGTAGCTTTCTTGGCTTATCTGGATATTATCGTTCTTTTTATCAGAACTATACAGCAAGTAAGCATCGCCCTTAACATGAAGTTTGCTCAAAAAGATACGTATTAATGGGACGCTGAACACGAAGCAGTTTTGCAGCATTGACGATAGCGCTTACCATTGCCCTGTTTCTCGCATTCCCAGACTACACTCAACCTTTCCTCTCTGTACTGACGCTTCCGGAATTGGAGTCGGGCAGTGCTCATGCAAGAAGGATACGCGTAGGAAGTTTAGAGTGATAGCTTTTACAAGTCGCAAACTTATTGATGCTAAAACGCGTTATTTGGTAACGCATTTAGAAACGTTAGCGATTGTGTGGGCACTTAAGAAATTTAAAGACATTATCTTTGGATATAAGATAACTGTTTTTACTGATCATGCGGACGCCTTCATTTCATGGCAGAAACTTATCAGGCATATTAGCACGCTGGTATATGACAATTCAAAGAGTTTGACCCTGAGTTTTAGATATTTACCGGGAGGCAGATATTTGTCTCCGACGCTCTGTCAAGAAATATAGCACCAGTAATGCCTGTATCAACCTTCACTCTTTCGCAACTAGATGAAAGGCAACGACGCGACCCATTATGGTCAGCGGTTATTTTGCTCTCGAATCAGAGAGGATAAACTCCCTAAATTTTATTCTTCCGCCGAGTCAGTTTGAATTACGACATAACATACTCCATAGGTCGAAAAGACGCCAGAGGTAATGTTTCAAATAGTCGTACCTGACACGTTGTACTAAGCAGTTCCATGATGTCCACGAACACATCACCAGGGTCGTGACAAATGCTTAGCGGAATTACGAAAAGAAATATTTCTGGAACACTATGAAGAAAGACATAGAATTACACATAGCTAATTGTTTGGGATGTGCGCAGTCGCTATTGACTTGTTATAACTCCCCAAAGTCATCGAAAGGGATCAACGCGTCTTAGTATTACTGTGGATCATTTCCAGGTTCGTGGTCTTGGCTCCACTAAAAGATAAATCGGCGTGCTGGCGGCCTAAACAATAGGGTGTGTCATAGGGAGGAAGATCAGCTAAAATAATGGCCCATCGTTTTTGGCAGATTTTAGTGTATATAAACAGAAAATAATTTCAGTTTCAATATTTGCAACCTTTTGCTAAGAGTAAATTTTAGCGTGAAATTTATCGAAAATCAACGATACATTAATTGCATTACAATTAAATAGTGAACATTGCTTTTTCTGACTTCATTCTTTAACAACTAACAATATTTTTTTCTGTTTCAGATTCTGATGCATTTATAAGTTGATAATATTTGCGATGGCTGCTTGTGTCAGGACGAGGAACCAAAATCAGCCATCTCAGTCACTATCTTGGGTCTGGGAGAAGCTCCTGAAGTCGGAGTTACTACTGTTACGAA
>NW_024713602.1:0-17007 GCF_018991925.1 Homarus americanus | reverse complement strand
TACGTATTGCTCTGATTGGCTGACCCCTCGAGCAAATCAGAAGCGATTACTGGCCTCCTGAACAAACACCCCTGATTGGCTGGCAGCTCTCTACTAATTAAGTACCTGGCGGAGAGGTACAAAGACCACAGCTGATTGGTCGAGTGCGTAACAAAGAACACAGATAATTGGTCAAGTGGATAATGGAGGAAACAGCTGATTGGTCGAGTGAGCAATAGCGACGCAGCTGATTGGTCAGAACCAATTAATTGAGAGTGAGAAGATCCACCGCTCCCCTATGTGTCAACGGATGAGAGAGAGAGAGAGAGAGGCAGAGAGAGAGGAGAGAGAGAGAGAGAGAGAGAGAGAGAATTGACCCTACCACCTCACACACACACAGTACATCAAGCCTTTCAGTAACACAGCACAACACAACACAACACAACACAACACTCTCACGAAGCTGACAAGACATGTGGTTGTATGTCACGTGGGCCCCAGTTTAACAAGACCCCAGTCCCAATGGACCACAGGAGGGTAATAGAGGTGAGTGGAGAGGGAAGGTGGGTAAAGAGGAAGTGGAGGGGTGGAGGGTAGAGGTGAGTGGAGGTGGAGGGAAGGTGGAGGGTAATAGAGGTGAGTGGAGGGTGGAGGGAAGGTGGAGGGTAGAGGTGAGTGGATGGGTGGAGGGAAGGTGGAGGGCCTCGTCATGGTTCCTTTAACACGGTAATCAATTGACCATAGAGCGATGACTACCCCAGCATCCAGGGGGTGAGGGAGGGGGAGGAGGAGGGGAGGGTGAGGGGTGAGGGTGAGGGAGGAGGGGTGAGGAGTGAGGGGTAAGGAGATGAGGGATGAGAGAGAGAGAGTAGTGTGTGGACCTCGAGCGTTCCTTGGCTGACGTTCATGATATAAGACCGCTCAAATTCCTGACCTTGAGAGAATGAGGTCTCACTATCTGCTGGTGGTTAATGGTGATAATGGTGGTGATGGTGGTGATGATGGTTGGTGGTGATGATGGTGCTGGTGGTGATGATGGTGATGGTGGTGATGGTAGTGATGGTGATGATGGTGGTGAGGGGTAAGGACGATGACGACCACCTACAACACCATAAAACTGTGACAGGTTCATCTGCTGCTGTAATAAACACTGCTGCCTGTTGACTCAATCTTCAGTCAACCTCTGATGTATAATTTCTCTCTCTCTCCTCTCTCCCTCCTCTCAGTTTCTCTCATCTCTCCTCCAACAGTATACATACATACATACATACATACATACATACATACATACATACACACACACACACATACATACATACATACATACATACATACATACATACATACATACAGTACATAAGCCAACACAACAATTATATTACTAGGTAGAGAGAGTAGTGAGGTGATAAGTGGTGGTGGTAATAGTAGTGATAGTAGTGGTGGGTGATAGTGGTGGTGGTGGTGGTGATAGTGGTGGTAGGTGATAGTGGTAGTGGTAGTGGTGCAGATAGTGGTAGTGGTGGTAATAGTAGTGGTGGTGGTGGTATTAGTAGTGGTGGTGAATGGTGGTGGGATAGTGGTAGGTAAAGTGATAGTGGTGGTGTAGGTAATAGTAGTGGTGGTGGTAAAAAGTAATAGTGGTAGTGGTGGTGACAGTGGTAGTGGTAACAGTATAGTGGTAGTGTGAATAGTAGTGGTGTGTAGCAGATAGTGGTGGTGGTGATAATGGTGGTGTGACAAGGAGTGGGTGATAGGTGATAGAGGCAGGTGGTGATAGTGGTAGTGGTCAATAGTAGTGGTGGTGGTTGTATTAGTAGTGATAGTGGTCATAATGGTGGTGGTGGTGAAACAGAAGCAGGGTGATAGTAGTAGGTAAATACAGTGGTGGTGGTAAGTAATAGTGGTGATAGTGGTAGTGGTGGTGATAGTGTGTGGTAATAAAAAAAAAACAAAAACAAAAAAAAAAAAAAAAAAAAGGTGGTGGCAATAGTAGTAGTGGTGTAGATAGGTAATGGTGGTGATAGTGGTGTGGTGGTAAAAAAAAAAGAGGTGTAATAGTAGTAGTGGTGTGGTGATAGGTGTGGGAGGGTGGTAAAAGGTGGGAGAGGTGGTGTGAAGTAGTAATGGAGGCAGCCAACATCCCACCCAGGTAAATATTGACGTCAAACACCGCCGCCCAACCAATGACCACCAGGTAAACCGCTACAAGTGAGGAGAGAGAGAGAGAGAGAGAGAGGAGAGAGAGAGAGAGAGAGAGAGAGAGAAGAGAGAGAGAGAGAGAGAGAGAGAGAGAGATCACATCAGGTAGGAGGTCACTTCACACTCTCTCAAGTTTACCTTAACAACTGAAGGACACTTGTGACCTCCTCCCCCCAGTCTAGAGAATATATCAATAATAAAATCTGCTAACTAAACACAAGCTATCAACGCCAGCCAATCACAGACCGGCTAACAAGGAACCCAATCACCATGTTCAGTAAAACCTCACCTCAAACACAGGTAAAACCAAGTTGTGTTTCATTAGATCACATAAACACAGATATGAGTACAAAGGACACACACACACACACACACATCTTAGGCCGAAATTTAGGTTGTTCTAAAATTTGTAGACGACAAGTGACCAACTCAGCCCCTGCCCCGCCCCGCCCCAGCCCACCCCACCTGGCTCCAGCCCCTCTGACTCCATCCTGTCCCTCCTCATCCCACTCCATCCTGCTCCACTCCACCTGCCCCTGTCCGCCCCACCTGCCCCTGCCCTGTCCGCCCCACCCCATCTACCCCACGCTGCCCCACCCTGCCTTGCCCCGCCCCTGCCCGCCCGCGACACAGCTAAAGAGACGGCAGCTCCTTACTCAAGGTCAAAATCCAATTTAGGGAAGGAAGAGAACTGAGGGGGGGTGTGTGTGTGTGTGTGTGTGTGTGTGTGTGTGTGTGTGTGTGTGACTTACCACGTACTGTACATGTCAGCATAAGCGACAGTCCATGTCTGCACACCAGAATTATTTGTCTGTCCATAACAAGGTGTTCATGTTCCTTGTCCGTGTCTCGTTAACAAGATACTTCCGTCCTTATCCTCAGCAACAGGAGTCCAGGACGCGTGCTCTCTCGTCCGTGATCACGCACTAGGAAGGAGGCGTGCCTATAACGAGAAGGTCCAAGTCCGGGAGGAGTGAGGGCAATCAAGGAGCTGTCACCCCACTCCATTCTCACGCCTGATATTACAGAGAGTCTGATCTCTTTAGCGAGAGACAGACAGATGTTATTTTAATTCAGAAAAATACGTATATAAGGAGGTTAGGTTAGAATAAGTTAGGTTAGTTAGGTTAGGTCAGGTTAGTTAGGTTAGGGAGGTAAAGATAGTCAGGTTAAATTAATAAGAGCATCATTATAACATAACTTATTATGTACATTTGAACTTAACTTTGAGAATGTTAAGTTAACCTGACAACCCCAGACATTATTAGCTATATTAATTAACATTGAGATACTTAATGTATTTTGGTGTACTGTTGTGAGGTGGTAGGGTGGGCTAGCGGTGTAGTGCTAGAGCAATCTATCACCACTCACCAAAACACTCACCACCAACACCAACACCACCAACACTCACCAACACTCACCAACACTCACCACCAACACTCACCACCAACACCACCAACACTCACCACCAACACTCACCACCAACACCCTCACCACCATCACCACCAACACTCACCACCAACACCAACAACAGTAGTGAAATGTGTCGTTGTTCCCATAGAGTGTAGTAAGACCAGGCCGGGGTGACACCTGACCTGTGTTGATATTACCACACCTGAGACCATGCTACACCTGCCCTGCCACCTGCCTCTGCCACACCTGCCCTGCTACACCTGCCCTGCCACACCTGCCTCTGCTACACCTGGCGTCTGATTACAACCAACACTCCTCCACTTCTCCTGATGACTCCCCTTCCTGATACACTATGGGGGTCTCTGGCCTTCACAAACACAATCCCTGGTTACTGCACAAAAGTTATTGCCAGACAATGACCCACTTGAACAGATCACACAAACGAAATTTGTTCAATTGAAAATGTTAAAATTCGAAGATATACACCTATGTATATACTTATAATAAAAAAATAATAATAATGCTAAATAAATAAAATAAATAAATATTGAAGTGATAACCGTGGTAACATGATCTTATTACCACCATGCTATTGTACTATTCCAGATGATACTAAATGTTACATAATACTTCCTTGAGATAAATGTATAGTATATATCAGGGTCATAAAGAGAGTTCAGGTTCTCAACTGTCTCAGCCATGTTAATATTGTTATTATTATCCATTCTGTATCTGGGTTTTTCTGGCTAAATAAACTGTTTCAATTCAATTCACGACCTCTCTTCTCCTCCTCCTCTTCCCCTCCTCCACCTACCCTCCTCCACCACTACCCTCCTCCACCATTACCTCCTCCTCCTCCCACCACTACCTTCTTCCCACCACTACCCTCCTCCCACCCTACCCTCCTCCACCCTCCTCCACCACTACCTCCTCCCACCACTACCCTCCTCCCACCACTCATCCTCCACCACTACCCTCCTCCCCACTACCCTCCTCCCCACCACTACCTCCTCCCACCACTACCCTCCTCCACTACCTCCTCCACCTACCCTCCTCCCACCACACTACCCCTCCTCCCCACTACCCTCCTCCACCACTACCCTCCTCCCTACCCTCCCTCCCTACACCCCTCCTCCACCTACCTTCCTCCCCACTACCTTCTCTCTCCCTCACATATCATCAAACACTGACAGTTATGGAGACGGTTCCCTTACCATACAATGTCGGTTCCTTTAATGGCCTTTGACACATGACCCTTAATTACCGTGACCTCCAGCCCTCGTTAAGGTTACACATAATCAAATCCTTCCAGTAGAGTCGCTTTATGAGGGCCTGACTCTCGTAACGTCAACACCCCTTTATGACGTCACGACCTTATGATTTCAAAGACATACAGTGAACGACGATGCACAATAACTGCCTTTAATAATACCTGACCTGACCTAACTTAACCTAATCTAACCTAACTAACCTTCTCTGACCTGACACCTAACTTAACCTAATCACCTAACCTAATCTAACCTACCTATTCTAACCTAACTTAACCTAACCTAACTTGACTGACCACACCTGACCTAACCTGACTGACTCACTACACACACACTAGACATATGTTGTGTGTCGGATCTCAACAATATACACATACATTATACACACGTAATTATACACTTTGACATAAGCATACTTTGACCTCAGTATACTGGCCCTGACGCTTAAGGTTAGGTTAGGTTAGGTTAGAATAGAGATCAGATTAAATTAGGTTAGAGTTAGATGAGATTAAATTAGAGTTAAGTTAGAATGGAGATTAGAATTAGAATTAAATAAATTAGAGTTAAATTAGAATACTACCTAAAGACGATAATAAAATATAGTTTAGTATCACATTGTTGACTGGAAGGAAAGGCCTTGATTGGTTAACATTTGCCTATCACCTGTCACACTCTGGATATGATTGGCTGTCCCTCACACTTACACCCTTTTCCAACCAATCACGTAATGTACCATCTAGAACCAATCACAGCACCCGTACCATCAAAGACCAATACAGCACCGTACCATCAAAGAACCAATCACAGCACCCGTACCATCAAAGAACCAGACAAAATAACAACAAACCGTCTCACCTGATTCTCACAGACGAACAGACACTCGTAGTAGCTGTCGCCCTCGTATGTGTCTGTCTGTCTGGCTGTCTGGCTGACTGGCTGTCTGGCTGACTGTCTGGCTGGCTGGCTGGGCAGGTCGGGCACAGTCTGGTCACGCTATCCTGGTAAAGAAGAGAAAATCACCTTAATTCACGCCACAATAAACATGACCGAGTTATGTCCTCAGTAATTAGAGCAGGAATACTCTGAAGGATCACTGCAGGTACACCTCCCTGGAATGTTTACACGCGCGGTGGGCAGGTGTAAGGTGGTGTGTGTGTTAGGGTGTAAGGTGGTGTGTGTGTTAGGGTGTAAGGTGGTGTGTTAGAGTGTAGGTAGTGTGTGTTAGAGGTGTAAGGTGGTGTGTTAGGTGTGGGTGATGTGTTGGGGTGTGAGGTGATGTGTTAAGGTGTAGGTGGTGTGTGTGGGTGTAGGTGGTGTGTTAGGGTGTGGGTGATGTGTTGGGTGTAAGGTGGTGTGGAAGTGCGTAAGTGTGCAGTGGTGTGTGGAGAGTGTGTAAGGTGTTGAGTGGTGTGTTAAGGTGTGGGTGGTGTGTGTTAAGTGTGGGTGGTGTGTGGAGGTGTGTTAGGAGTGTAGGTGGTGTGTTAGGTGTGGGTGATGTGTGTGTTGGGGTGTTGGGTGGTGTGTGGGTGTAGGTGGAGGTGTGTGGGTGTGTTGGGGTGTAGGTGGTGTGTGTTGGGGTGTAAGGTGATGTGTGTGTTAGGGGTGTTGGGTGGTGTGTGGGTGTAGGTGGTGTGTGGAGGTGTGTTGGGGTGTAGGTGGTGTGTTGGGTGTAGGTGGTGTGTGGAGTGTGGGTGGTGTGTGGGGTGTGTTGGGGTGTAGGTGGTGTGTGTTAGGGTGTTGGGTGGTGTGTGGAGGTGTGGGTGGTGTGTGGAGGTGTAAGGTGGTGTGTGGAGGTGTGTTAGGGTGTAGGTGGTGTGTTAGGTGTGGGTGGTGTGTGGAGGTGTGGGTGGTGTGTGGAGGTGTGTTAGGGTGTAAGGTGGTGTGTGTTGGGGTGTGGGTGATGTGTGTGTTGGGGTGTTGGGTGGTGTGTGGAGGTGTAGGTGGTGTGTGGAGGTGTAAGGTGGTGTGTGGAGTGTGTTGGGGTGTAAGGTGGTGTGTTAGGTGTAGGTGGTGTGTGGAGGTGTAAGGTGGTGTGGAGGTGTGTTGGGTGTGGTGGTGTGTGTTAGGGTGTAAGGTGATGTGTGTGTTAGGGTGTTAGGTGGTGTGTGGAGGTGTAAGGTGGTGTGTGTGTGTTAGGGTGTAGGTGGTGTGTTAGGTGTGGGTGGTGTGTGGAGGTGTAGGTGGTGTGTGGAGGTGTGTTAGGGTGTAGGTGGTGTGTGTTAGGGTGTAAGGTGATGTGTGTGTTGGGGTGTTAGGTGGTGTGTGGAGGTGTGTTGGGTGTGTGGGGGCTGGTGGGAAGAGGTGTGGGGCTCTTACTGTTTGAACAAGACCGTGTTATACTGAACACTGTTATAACACTAAGTACCTGTCCTCGGGGCCTATTAACACAGGTGTAACTGTTCAAAACCTGAGACAGGTATTACTTCACATTACTTCACTTACGTCGCGTTTTCTGTGTAAGGAACAATCTCACCTTCAATTTAACCTAATCTATGAAGCTAAGATAATGATGTCCTAACTGCTGTAGCCTTACCTAACCTAACCAACAAGATACACAGTAAACAACACACAGTATAAGTAACACTCTTCAGCACCCAACACAACAAGTAACACAAATTTCGTCTTAATCAAGTATTTTCAGCCACAAGAGAGAGAGAGAGAGAGAGAGAGAGAGAGAGAGAGAGGTATCCCCCTGAGGGGCCCACAACAAACATGGTCAATGTTTACAAAGAGAAAACATAAACACAACAACAATTAAATGTGAGTGATGATGGAAACAAAAGCATCAAACAAAACAGTAAATTATCGACAACAAAAGTTAGGGTTTAGTAATGAAGATAACAGTTTGTGGCCGGGGACTCGATACTGCAAGCCATAAAAATAGCTCTTCTAACATGTATTGGTTCCTAACACCAATTTTACCCGTACTGAAAGCTACCAACTTTGTTCCTGACTTAAACTTATCAAACAAACTCAAGCATAAAATTAAATAATGTCAGTTATTAATCATTTTTAAACACCCACTTGTGGCGACACATTAACAGCGGGTTCCAATACTGTAGGGCGAGCAGTTGTACAGGTGCAGTGTTATGGTAACAGGTGTGCAGTGTTATGGTAACAGGTGTGCCGTGTTATGGTAACAGGTGTGCGTATGGTAACAGGTGTGCCGTGTTATGGTGACAGGTGTGTCAATATAAAATGGCGGACACTGGCAATTCATTACGACTCAATTATCCAGGAACATTATTGACTACGAGCGAACGTGAGTGACGGTAACTCAGCTGGCCAGTGAAGTGTAGCCACAGAGTGATGTAAGCTGTCAGCCTCAGTGGGAAGAATCCCAATCTATTTTAGAAAGATGATGTCATGTGCCCCAGCCAATCACACCCGGACGACGTGCCTCACTAACAATGTGTTACGGAAGGTACCCAGTGAGAGGGTGGAGTGACTACTTCCTCCCCCTCCTTCCTTCCCTCCATCCCTCCTAACCTCCTTCATTCTCTTACTATCTTCCATCCTTCCTTCCCTCCCTCCCTGACATCCAATAACACTTAGATACAATTCAGGTAACCACTGTAACACACACACACACACACACACACTCAACTGCTGGCTCCTGATAAGACACTCTCCACCTATCTCGCCCCATCAACTGGCTCACTACCACGACTGGGCTTAGAGGAGGAGGAAGAAGAGAAGGAGTGAGGAGAAGAAGAGGAGGGCGAGTAGAGGAGAAGAAGAGGGGAGGGAGAGGGAAGAGGAGGAGGGGGAGGAGGAAGAGGATTGTAAGGAAAGGAGAATGTCTGTCTATATTTTAATTGTTTTTGTAAGGAGAAGGAGGAACGAAGGAGAGAGAGTTAGTTTAGTTTAACAAATTTATTGACAAAGCTTGTAGTACAGTTTGCCTATTGTGAGTAATTCAGTGGTCTTGACACATGACGGTGATCACTTCTCACTGCCACACAGGACAGAGGTTCATACACAATGAAATACAACATATTCATGAACCTATCCTGATATGGAAGGTTTCTAAGTCCCGAATCATTTTCGTCATTCTTCGCTGCACCGACTATAGTGAATTGATATCCATTCTATAATAGGGGCACCAGAACTGAAACGCATAATCGAGGTGCGGCCTGACTAGCGCAAGATATAGTTGCAATAAGACTTACACTCTTATTACTTACACTTCTAGATGTAAAACCCAATACTCTGTTTGCCTTATTTCGAACATTTACGCACTGTTTTCAGGCCGTAGGTCCGGGCTATAAGTAACCCTAGGTCTCTTCACAAGTCGACTTCAGGTTGATGTTCTTAAGGCTGTATACATTGTCATTATTTGTTCTTCCAATATTAAGTACGCTGCACTTGCTGGTGTTGAATTTCATCATATTTTCAGACCACCCTGCAGTTTATTTAGATCCTGTAATGCATTTGCATCCTGCCCTGAATTAATCTGCCGCCCTATTTTGGTATCATCCGCAAAATTGCTTATGTCACTGCTGATCCCAGTATCTAGATCGTTTATGTAGATTATGAACAAGAGTGGGCCTAGTACTGACCCTGAACCCCACTGGTTACACGACCCCACTCAGATTTAACACCATCTACGCTGACCCTCTGCGTTCTATCAGTGAGCCATGATTTTATCCATTTAAAACTTTCCCTCGATACCATGAGCCTTAATTTTTCTCAATGCCTCTGATACGGTACTTCTGCCAAATGCTTCACTAAAGTCTAAGTAAATAACATCGTATTTCGTCATTATCTACTACCTCGAAGACTTTCCTAAAAATGTCAGCAGATTTGTTAGACAAGATTTTCCCTGTGTAAACCCATGTTGCGAGTCGTAGATTAATTTGCTTTTCTAAATGCGATCGGATGTTATCTGCTATAATTGATTCAAGAAATTTTAATAAAAATTGACCATGCCATCTCTAAGCACAGCAGCTGTCGGTAGTCAGGTCATAGGGTGATGACCCAACCTTCTCACCTGGTTACAAATCCTCTTAATCACTAAATTATCCGGTTTGTACATACCATTACTCAAATTCATGTTGACAGATTAGGTATGTTTAATGAGACTGGATTCTATTATGTTCCCACTGACAATTGAATTACAAGGTAATATTGAGAAGGCATTATCCCAGTCAACGCAACGCTTATTATCTCTCATATGAATGAACAGAGCATTGGATTCCATGCACTGCTGAACAAATGTTAATTAAGAACTCCCCAACAATGCAGGCGGCTGCATTTACAAGGTTCCTTGCAAGGAATGTAATATGTTCTATTTAGGCCAGACGGGTACAGATCTTATAACAACTAGAATTAAACAGCATAAATATAGTGTTAGGACAGGCCAGGAATCCAATGCTCTGGTCATATAAATATATACACATTCCAACATACTGTACATGTACATAGATAAGATTGATGAGTGATGTCACTGTTCACTGCCATGCAGGACAGAGGTTCGAAGGAGAGAGAGGGGAGAAGGAGGAAAGAGAGGGAGGGAGGAGAAGGGAAGTTGGTTTATCTCCCATTTCCTACACCCCTCTCTCCCCCACCGTCACGTCGACCCCCTCACCAACATCATCTTCCACTACATCCCACCTCCACATCACTCCTCCCTACCCCTCTCTTCCTCCTTCCCTACCCCCCTTCCTCCTCCCACATCACCTCTCTTCCCTCCCCCCGCCTCAACCAGTCCTTCATCTCACTAATAAACAGAGATGCTATAATGACGGGAGAAGGGACTGCCCAACACCACACCTACCTCATAACTGTCACCCAACACCTCTCCTGGGGCGGGGTAAGTGATGAATGGGGAGCGGCGGAACTGAGGAGGGGAGAAAAGGAGGAAGGAAGGAAGAAAGGAAGGGAGGTAGGAAGGAAGGGAGGTAGGAAGGAAGGAAGGGAGGTAGGAAGGAAGGAGAGAGGACAGAGGTGAGGGTAGAGACGGAGGGAACATGATCAGTGTCAACACAATGTTTGTCTGTTTGTGTTTGGCATTGGAGAGACGAGGTGACTGACGATCAGTAGAGGAGGATGTTGACGCTCCTGAAGGTGTTGACGCTCCTGAAGGTGAAGAAGGTGTTGACGCTCCTGAAGGAAGAAGGTGTTGACGCCCGAAGGTGTTGACGCTCCTGAGGTGTTGACGCCCCTGAAGGCGTTGACGCTCCTGAAGGTGAATGTTGACGCCCCGAACGTGAAGAAGAAAAGGACGCTCCCTGAAGGTGAAGGTGTTGACGCTCCTGAAGGTGAAGAAGGTGTTGACGCTCCTGAAGGTGAAGAAAGCATTGACGCCCCTGAAGGTGGAAGAAGGTGTTCACGCTCCTGAAGGTGAAGAAGGTGTTAACGCTCCTGAAGGTGAAGAAGGTGTTCACGCTCCTGAAGGTGAAGAAGGTGTTAACGCTCCTGAAGGTGAAGGTGTTAACGCTCCTATAGGTGTTAACGCTCCTATAGGTGTTAACGCTTCGAAGGTGAAGGTGTTAACGCTCCGAAGGTGAAGAAAGTGTTAACGCTCCTGAAGGTGTTAACGCTCCGGAAGGTGAAGGTGTTAACGCTCCTGAAGGTGAAGAAGGTGTTGACGCTCCTGAAGGTGTTAACGCTCCTGGAAGGTGAAGAAGGTGTTAACGCTCCTGAAGGTGAAGAAGGTGTTAACGCTCCTGAAGGTGAAGAAGGTGTTGACGCTCCTGAAGGTGTTAACGCTCCGGAAGGTGAAGGTGTTAACGCTCCTGAAGGTGAAGAAGAAGGTGTTGACGCTCCTGAAGGTGTTAACGCTCCTGAAGGTGAAGAAGGTGTTAACGCTCCTGAAGGTGAAGAAGGTGTTAACGCTCTTGAAGGTGAAGAAAGGTGTTAAAGCTCCTGAAGGTGTTGACGCTCCTGAAGGTGAAGAAGGTGTTAACGCTCTTGAAGGTGAAGAAGGTGTTAAAGCTCCTGAAGGTGTTAACGCTCCTGAAGGTGAAGAAGGTGTTAACGCTTGAAGGTGAAGGTGTTAAAGCTCCTGAAGGTGTTGACGCTCCTGAAGGTGAAGGTGTAACGCTCCTGAGGTGAAGGTGTACTAGCAGGTCATGACTTGGCTGACTGGCCCACTCTACACCTTGTAGTTAACTATAACATAACGGTAAACACATGTAGTTATAATGGGGGAGATTAATCTCCCCCTAACATGGGCACTACTGTGAGCCAAGACGTGAGTGTGACGTGAATACCTCCTGGGGGCAGGGGCTAATGGTGGCACCAGCCAGGAGTAAAGGTGCAGGGAGAGATTACTGCCCCACTTAAGACTACTGCCATGGTCAAAGCGGTGGAGGTAGAGAATTAAGTGGTAACGAGAGAGGGAGGTATGGGAGAGTCTGCAGCTTCCCGTAGAGAGGAAGTGAGTGAGGGAGGGACGGAGGGAGGGTAGTTTATCCTCAGAGAAGGAGGGACGGAGGGGCCGGGTGATCTGACCCTTTAAGAGGTACACGCTTGGCTGGTCAGAGAGCAAGTGAAGATATGTTACCAGGGTGGCTCCTCCAGGGTGGCGGCTCTCCCCAGAGGGTGCGGCTCCTCCAAGAGGGTTGCAGCTCCCTCCAGGAGGTTGCGACTCCCTCAGGAGGAGGCGGCTCCTTCAGGAGGTGGCGGCTCCTCCAGGAGGGTGGCAGCTCCCTCCAGGAGGGTGGCGGCTCCTCCAGGAGGTGGCGGCTCCTCCAGGGTGGCGCTCCCTCCAGAGAGGCGGCTCCTTCCAGGAAGGTGTCCGGCCTCCCTCAGGAGGGTGCGACTCCCTCAGGAGGAGGCGGCTCCTTCCAGGAGGTGGCGGCTCCTCCAGGAGGGTGGCGGCTCTTCAAGAGGTGGCGGCTCCTCAGAAGGGCGGCTCCTCCAGGAGGTGGCCTGCTCCCTTCAGAAGGGTGGCGGCTCCCTCCAGGAAGGTGCGGCTCCCTCCAGAAGGGTGGCGGCTCCTCCAGAGGTGGCGCTCCCTCAGAAGGTGGCAGCTCCTCAGGAGGGTGGCCTGCTTCCTCAGAAGGTGGCGGCTCCCTCCAGGAGGGTGGCCTGCTCCCTTCAGGAGGTGGCGGCTCCCTCCAGGAGGGTGGCGGCTCCCTCAGTGGCTCCCTCCAGAAGGGTGGCGGCTCCCTCCAGGAGGTGCCTGCCCCCTTCAGGAGGGTGGCGGCTCCCTCCAGGAGGGTGGCGGCTCAGAAGGGTGGCAGCTCCCCTCCAGGAGGTGGCCTGCTCCCTTCAGGAGGGTGGCGGCTCCTCAGGAGGTGCGGCTCCTCCAGAAGGGTGGCAGCTCCCTCCAGAGGTGGCGGCTCCTCCAGAAGGTGGCGGCTCCTCCAGGGTGGCAGCTCCCTCAGGAGGGTGGCCTGCTTCCTTCAGAGGTGGCGGCTCCTCCAGGAGGTGGCGGCTCCCTCCAGGGGTGGCGGCTCCTCCAGAGGGTGTGGCTCCCTCCAGGAGGGTGGCCTTCTTCCTTCAGAAGGGTGGCGGCTCCCTCCAGGAGGGTGGCCTGCTCACTTCAGGAGGGTGGCGGCTCCTCCAGGAGGTGGCGGCTCCTCCAGAGGGTGGCGGCTCCTCCAGAAGGGTGGCGGCTCCTCCAGGAGGGTGGCCTGCCTTCAGGAGGTGGCGGCTCCTCGGGGTGGCGGCTCCCTCAAGGGAGGCGGCTCCTTCCAGGAGGGTGCGGCTCCTCCAGGGGTGGCGGCTCCCTCCAGGAGGGTGGCCTGCTCCTTCAGGAGGGGTGGCGGCTCCTCCAGGAGGGTGGCGGCTCCCTCAGAAGGTGGCTCCCTCCAGAAGGGGGCAGCCCCCTCCAGAAGGGTGGCGGCTCCCTCAGAAGGGTGGCAGCTCCCTCCAGTGGCCTGCTTCCTTCAGAGGTGGCGGCTCCTCCAGGAGGTGGCTCCCTCCCTCCATGACCCTATACCCCGCTCCTCTGTCTGCTGCCCTCCCTGACCGCCTCCCACGACACTCCCCTCACTCACACCTCGTCAAGGATATTCTCTCACCCACATCAGTACTGGTCCCCCCTCTTCCCTTCCATCTCCTCTTCTTCCCCATTCCTTTCCCTTTCTCCCCTCTTCTCTCCCCCTCCTATACCCTTCATTAATTCTTCTTCCTCCTCACCCTCTTGCCTCACCTCCCTCCTCCTCACCCCCTTGCCTCACCTCCCTCCTCCTCACCCTCTTGCCTCACCTCCCTCCTCCTCACCCTCTTGCCTCACCTCCCCTCCTCCTCACCCTCTGCCTCACCTCCCTCCCCTCCTCCACCCTCTTGCCTCACCTCCTCCTCCACCCTCTTGCCTCACCTCCTCCTCGCCCTCTTGCCTCACCTCCCTCCTCACCCCTCTTCCTCACCTCCCTCCTCACCCTCTTGCCTCACCTCCTCCGTCATCATGTAGGAGAATCTTCCTCTGTTTATCACAATTTATGCAAATCTTAGGAGGGGGAGGAAGGGAAGGGGAGGAAGGAAGGGGGAAGGGACAGAGGGAAGGGAAAGGGGGAGAAAGAGGGAAGGGAGGGGGAGAGGAGGGAGATGATGAGGGAGGCGGAGAGGGGAGGAGAGAAGGGGCTAAACAAGGACTTAACGTACAAACACACACAACAGATTCCTCCTACCTAAAGATGCAAAACAACAACAATAACAATAACATCATCAGTAAGAACATCAACAGTAACAACACCTGTAACAGTTGTGTTCTAACTTCGCTAGAGGAAAGGTCACGGCAGACTTAGCTCCGGGGATAAATTGTCGGTAATGGCGTGCTACTTTGAACAGGGCCGAGCTACTGGCCGAGTTAGTGAAGGTCAAAGAAGAAAACTTGAAATTAAAGGAAGTGATAACGAGGATGAAGAAGAAGACACAGACAAGGAAAGGCTGTGTCGTGATGAAAACTGAGGCGAGTGGAAGGTTGTGAGAGAGGAACGACCAAAATGGTGGTGAGGAGAGACGCCAAGGAAACAACAACAGCTAAGTGTAAAAACTCTTTCAGTCCTTTGATAGACGAATTGGACGTTAGCATAGTCAGGACAAGGCTGACAAGGAGGTACGAAAACCTTAATTGTTGGCGATTCCCCAGGTAGGAGTACCTGGACAGAGCTGTGGTAACAATAAAAATAGGATGAAGGTGTGTGTTTGCCAGGGGCTGGGGTGGGATATAGTTGACAGGATGGACAAGATCTACCTCAGTGCAGGAGGCAATGATATTGGCCGGTGTAGGAGTGAGGAGCTTCTTGATAAGTTCAAGACAGCTATAGAACGTATTAGGTTGAAGGAGGATCCTATCATATGTGGTGTCCTGCCTAGAAGGAGAGTTGGCAATGAATGGTTGTCAAGGGTAGTTGGTGTCAACGGCCGTTTTGACAGATATTGCAAGTCAATATTAGTCATAAGAACATAAGAACATAAGAAAATAAAGGAGTCTGCAATAGGCCGGTTGACCTGTGCATGGCAGCTCCTGTCGAGTTCTACCACTCTCTATCATCCATGAATCTATCTAGCCTCCTTTTGAAACTTTCCAGGTTCCGCACTTACTACAAAGTTGCCTATTGTTCCACTCGTCCACCACCCTATTTGTGAACCAGTTTCTTCCTATCTCCCTCCTAAACTAAACTTATCAACTTGAATCCGTTGCTCCGAGTCCTATCCTGCTCGGATATTATAAGATCCTTATCTATATCCCTTTATTGATTCCTTTCACCCACTTAAATACTTCTATCATATCTTCCCCGCACTCTTCGTCTTTCTAGGGAAAGCAAGTTAAGTTTCTTTAACCTATCCTGATATGGAAGGTTTCTAAGTCCCGGAATCATTTTTGTCATTCTTCGCTGCACCGACTCTAGTGAATTTATATCCATTCTATAATAGGGCACAGAACTGAACCGCATAATCGAGGTGCGGCCTGACTAGCGCAAGATATAGTTGCAATAAGACCTCTGCACTCTGATTACTTACACTTTTAGATATAAACCCAATACTCTGGTTGCCTTATTTCGAACATAAACCACTGTTTTCTAGGCCGTAGGTCCGGGCCTTAAGTACCCCTAGGTCTCTTTCACATCGACTCTCTAGGTTGATGTTGATGGCTGTATACATTATAAGTATTTGTTCTTCAATATAGAAACGCTGCACTTGCTGGTGTTGAATTTCATTGCAGACCACCCCTGCAGTTTATTTAGATCCTCCTGTAGTGCTTGCATCCTGCCTGAATTAATCTGCCGCCCTATTTTGGTGTCATCCGCAAACTTATGTCTGCTGATCCCAATATCTAGATCGTTTATGTAGATTATGAACAAGAGGGCTAGTACTGACCCTGGGAACCCCACTGGTTACACGGCCCCACTCAGATTTAACACCATCTACGCTGACCCTCTGTGTTCTTTCGGTGAGCCACCAGTTTATCAATTTAAAACTTTCCCCTCGATACCAGGGCCTTAAATTTTCTCAGAAGCCTCTGATGCGGTACTCTGTCAAATGCTTTGCTAAAAGTCTAAATGAAAATAACATCGTAATTTTCGTCATAATCTACTACCGCGAAGACATTCCTAAAAACGTTATCCTCTTAACGGGATTGGTATAAAACCTCTTAACTAACCTAACCTGACCTGGCCTGACCTGACATTGACCTAAAGGTTGTCATTTGATGATTAATTATTGTTTTACATAAAGTAGAGTCTCTGGCTAATACGGCAGCCATCTTTGTTTGCCGTGGTGGAGGAGATGGAGGAATTAGTGAGAGGTGGAGGGAAGGCGGAGGGCCCGGAGAAGTGTTGAGTGGTGGAGGCAATGGAGGGTGGAAGGCACTGGAGGAAAGGTGAGGCAGAGGAGGTGGAGGAGAGGATCAATAAACCGCATAACACGACTTATCCCCCAAGACATTTATTTATACTAAAAGAGAGAGTTAGCTCTGGGGGTCATTATCTTCTTTACCTCAGAATAAAATCGCTCTCGACCTCACACTCTCATTCTACACACACACACACACACACACACACACACACACACACACACACACACACACACATCAAGAACAACAGAACACTAACAAGAACACATTAAGTTATCTTTAATAGAACAAATACTTCAAATAACACAGCACACTGTTATTATCTGTACACAAATAACAAGTGAAGAATAACAACACAAATATAACAACACAACAATAACATGTAATACGTAACTT
>NW_024713601.1:0-15652 GCF_018991925.1 Homarus americanus | reverse complement strand
TCAGTATGCTTCGTTCAGTTATTGTCTGATACAGTCACCATCACTTTCACTACCACCACCACCTGACACTACCACCCACACACCACTACCACCTTTCCCCCCCCTCATCACACACACACACACACACACACACACATATAATCTCATGTTATATTTACTTTCCTCCGCCTAAAAGTGCACACACACACACACACACACACACAGTAGCACTCCAGCAGAATGACCCTCAAGACCTCTCCCTCCTCCAGGCGGGTTGGTACAGCATCGCCTTCTTCATCAGTTTGTACCCGTCTCATGTGGTCAGGTTAAAGGGTGTGTGTGTGTGTGTGTGTCTACTGAAGCTGTACCTGTTGGGAGGACGAGGTGTTGGAGGACAGGTTGTGGGATGCAGGACGTGGTGTAGGGTGTTGGAGGAGGCAGGTGTAGGGTGTTGGAGGAGGTTGTTTGTAGGGTGTTGGAGGACGGAGGTGTAGATGTTGGAGGGGCAATGTGTGGGGTGTTGGGAGGAGCGATGTGTGGGGTGTTGGAGATTTGTAGGGGTTAGTTTTTCATCCACGTGTAGAGTCACACCAAATAGTTGGCCAACCACCATCACCACCACTAACGACATGTTGGCAATAAGCTCTCTAAAGGCCAATACCATGAATACAGCGTCAGCATGAGCAATCGGTAACAAATCTGGCGTTCGTTCTGTTCCGCCTGGCGTTTCCTTTCATCCATCCAGCATTGACACGGCCTGAAGGGTGAACGTTATAATATGTTTACAGATTTCTCAATCAGTAAACACTAGTACCAGACGAGCGTTCATATACACGGGAGTAAGTTATTACCACACCATGAATAATGAGAGGTGTAGTGAATATAGAGTGGTTCCCCTCTGAGAATCACAAGAAAACGGTATTATGAGGTCAAAATAATGTAATTATGATGTCGGAATTTTCATATTGATAAAACTCCAAGTAAATTTAACTGCTTTAAATTAAGTTAGGAGCAGTTAGGTTCAGTTAAATGGTGGGGTAGGTTGGGAAATGGTAATGGTGGGGTAAGGTTAGGAAAGGTTAATGGTGGGGCCAAATTGGAAGTTAATAGGGGTGTTAGGAAAGGTTAATGAGGTGAATTAGATTTAGGAAGAAGGGATTAATGATAAGGGTGGGATTGGGAAAGGTTAATGATGGGTGCCAGGTTAGGAAGAAAGGTTAATGATGGAGTAGGTTAGGAAGGTTGTGGAGGTGGGTTAAGAAGGTTAATGATGGGGTAAGGTTAGGAAAGGTTAATGGTGGGGTAGGTTAGAAGGTTGTGGAGGTGGTTAGGAGAGAAGGGTTAATGATGGAGTAGGTTGGAAAGGTTAATGATGGGCAGGTTGTGGTGGTTAATGATGGGAGTGGAAGGTTAATGGTGGGGTAGGTTGGGAAGGTTATGATGGGGTAGGTTAGGAAGGTTAATGGTGAGGTTGGAAGAGGTTAATGATGGGGTAGGTTTGGGTTGTGGGTGGGTTAGGAAAGGTTAATGATGGGGTAGGTTAGGAAAGGTTAATGATGGGGTAGGTTAGGAAAGGTTAATGATGGGGTAGGAAGGTTAATGATGGGGTAGGTTAGGAGAGGTCAATGTTGGGGTAGGTTGGAAAGGTTAATGAGTGGGGTAGGTTAGGAAAGGTTAATGGTGGGGTAGGTTAGGAAGGTTAGTTAGGATCGGTTAGGAGGATGGTGGTGGGTGTGGGGAGGATGATGGTGGTGGGTGGCGAGGAGGAGGATGGTGGTGGGTGGCTAGGAGGAGGATGGTGGTGGGTGGCAGGAGGGAGGATGGTGGTGGGTGGCGAGGAGGAGGATGGTGGTGGGTGGCTAGGGAGGAGGATGGTGGTGGTGGGTGGCGGGGAGGATGGTGGTGGTGGCGAGGAGGAGGATGATGGTGGTGGTGGGTGAGGAGGAGGAGGAGGATGGTGGTGGGTGGCTAGGGGAGGAGGAGGATGGTGGTGGGTGGCTAGGAGGAGGATGGTGGTGGGTGGCTGAGGAGGATGATGGTGGTAGGTGGCTGGGAGGATGGTGGTGGTGGGTGTGGGAGGAGGATGGTGTGGTAGGTGGCTAGGAGGAGGATGGTGGTGGTGGGTGGCGAGGAGGGATGGTGGGTGGCTAGGAGGAGGATGGTGGTGGGTGGGAGGAGTGGTGGTGGGTGGCTAGGAGGATGGTGGTGGATGGCGAGGAGGAGGATGGTGGTGGGTGGCTAGGAGGGATGGTGTGGGTGGCGGGTGGTGGAGGATGATGGTGGTGGGTGGCTGGGGGAGGTGGATGGTGGTGGATGCGAGGAGGAGGAGGATGGTGGTGGGTGGCTGGAGGAGGATGGTGATGGATGGCGAGGAGGAGGAGGATGGTGGGTGGGGGAGGAGGGATGGTGATGGATGGGGGAGGATGGGGTGGCTAGGAGGGTGAGTGGGGTGGGTGGCTGGGAGGATGGTGGATGGGGAGGAGGAGGATGGTGGTGGGTGGCTAGGGAGGTGGATGGTGTGTGGGGAGGACGGTGTGGCTGAGGACGGTGCTGGGTGGCTAGGAGGGCGGTGCTGGGTGGCTAGGACGGTGCTGGGTGGCTGGAGGACCGGTGCTGGGTGGCTAGGGAGGGACGGGGTGCTGGTGGCTGAGGACGGTGCTGGGTGGCTGGAGATGTGGGGAGGAGGAGGTTGGTGGCGAGGAGGATGGTGTGAGAGGATGGTGGTGGGTGGCAGGGAGGAGGATGGTGTGGCTAGGAGGTGGTGGTGGAGGATGGTGAGGAGGATGGTGGTGGGGTGCTGGGAGGAGGATGGTGATGGATGGCGAGGAGGAGGAGGATGATGGTGGCTAGGGAGGTGGATGGTGCTAGAGGGCGGTGCTGCGTGGCTGGGGACGGTGCTGGGTGTGGAGGGCGGTGCTGGGTGGCTGGAGGACGTGCTGGGTGGGCTAGAGGGACGGTGCTGGGTGGCGGAGGACGGTGCTGGGTGGCAGGAGGAGGACGGTGCTGTGGGGAGGACGGTGCTGGGAGGAGGACGGTGCTGTGTGCAGGGGAGGACGGTGCTGTGGCAGAGAGGACGGTGCTGGGTGAGGACGGTGCTGGAGGACGGTGCTGGGTGGAGAGGTGCTGGGTGGGAGGAGGGACGGTGCTGGGTGGGGACAGTGCTGGGTGGCTAGGAGGACGGTGCTGGGTGTGAGGACGGTGCTGGGTGTGGGGAGGACGGTGCTGGGTGGCAGGAGGACGGTGCTGGGTGGCAGGAGGACGGTGCTGGGTGTGAGGGAGGGACGGTGCTGGGTGGCAGGGAGGACGGTGCTGGGTGGCAGGACGGTGCTGGGTGGCGGGGAGGACGGTGCTGGGTGGGGGAGGGACAGTGCTGGGTGGCGGGGAGGACGGTGCTGGGTGGCAGGGAGGGACGGTGCTGGGTGGCAGGGGAGGACGGTGCTGTGGGTGGGAGAGGACGGTGCTGGGTGGCAGGGAGGACGGTGCTGGGTGGGAGAGGACGGTGCTGGGTGGCGGGGAGGGACGGTGTGGGGAGGACGGTGCTGGGTGGCAGGGAGGACTGGGTGGCAGGAGGGACGGTGCTGGGTGGCAGGGAGGACGGTGCTGGTGTGGCAGAGAGGACGGTGCTGGGTGGCAGGGAGGACGGTGCTGGGTGGCGAGGAGGACGTGCTGGGTGCGGGGAGGACCGTGCTGGGCAGGGCGTGCTGGGTGGCAGGGAGGACCGTGCTGGGTGGTGCTGGGTGTGGAGGACGGTGCTGGGTGGCAGGGACGGTGCTGGGTGGCAGAGGACGGTGCTGGGTGGCAGGGGTGGCAGGTGTGAGAGGGACGGTGCTGGGGAGGACGGTGCTGGGTGGCGGGGAGGGACGGTGCTGGGTGGCGGGTGCTGGTGGCTGAGGGGGACGGTGCTGGGTGGCTGGGAAGGACGGTGCTGGGTGGCGGAGGACGGTGCTGGGTGGCAGGGAGGACGGTGCTGTGTGCGAGGAGGACGGTGCTGGGTGGCGGGGAGGACGGTGCTGGGTGGGGAAGTGCTGGGTGGAGAGGACGGTGCTGGGGTGGAGGGAGGACGGTGCTGGGTGGCTGGGGAGGACGGTGCTGGGTGGCAGGGAGGACGGTGGTGGGCGGCGGGGAGGACGGTGCTGGGATGATGATGTGAGAGGCTAGGGAGGACGGTGCTGGGTGGCAGGAGGAGGACGGTGGTGGGCGGGTGGCGGCAGCGTGGACAAGGGTGTCAAAAGGGACCCCACGTGCTCCATTGTATTGATCCTTGTCATAAGGTTAAATTAGGCTGGGATTGACAGGTCTGGTAAGGTCAGGTTAGAGTGGGTCTAGTTAGGTTAGATTAGGTCAGGTCAGGTTAGGTGGGTCAGGTTAGGTCAGGTCAGGTTAGATTAGGTTAGGTCAGGTTAGGTGGAGTCAGGATTGAGTTGGATTAGGTTAGGTTCGGTCAGGTTAGGTTAGGTAGGTAACTTTAGCATAGCTCAGGTTATGGTCGTTAATGTATTATAAACCAACCGCAGTGGGGTGTGAGGGGGTAGAGTCACCTTCCTTGACTTTTCCTCGTGGGGTTGAGAGAGTCGCTCCTCACCTCTCTCCTCTTGACCTTGCTCGAGTCATCTTCCCTAACCTAACCTTGCCTTTGCCTGACTCTTCGGGCTTCTACGCTCATAACTCTGAGACATAAAGGCAAGCATGAACTTAGCATGCTTCCCTGTTGGGCGCTGTAAACGCTTCTGCGCTTCACCTTACACAAAGATGTAGGGGAGTGCCCAATGAATCATAAAAAAGAAAAACCTAACCTTGCCTAGCCTAGCCTAGCCTTGCCTTGCCTAGCCTTGCCTTATTGTGTCTAAACCTGTCTTATTGTGGCGGTATTATTATTATTATTATTATTATTATTATTATTATTATTATTATTATTATTATTATTATTATTATTATTATTATTATTATTATTATTATTATTATTGGTGTTGTTTGTGATTCTCCTCTCCTCTCTTCCTCCTCTCCTCCTCTTTTTCCTCCCCTCATTTCCTCCCCTCTTTCCTCCTCTTTTTCCTCCCTCTTTTTCCTCCCTCCTTCTCCTCCCCTCCTTTTTTCTCTTCCTCCTCCTTTGTTCTAATTGTGCCCATTCAGACGCAGTGAATCTTCAGTCCATTCCAAGATTCTCTCTCTCTCATTTAATTTTTTCTCTTTTTTCTCTGTCCTTCCTTCACTTATCTCCCCCCCCGCCCCTTCCCTCCTTTCCACTTAATAAGTAGGTGGTGGGGGGAGGGCACAACAGACGTCAAGGTCACGAGTCTCAAAGGTTCCTACATTAAATTTCCCTCCCCCTCCACCCCACCTCCCCCACCCCCCACCTTAACTAGGGACGTGATGACTAGAGGTAACTTGACTCACTTAAGCCGGGACACAAAGTTGGATTCTCAGAAGGAGCCTTTACATTTCTCCTACGTTAAATCCCCCCCCACTACCCTAGCTCCATCACCCCACCCCTTAATTAACTTTATATATATATGTGTGTGTGTGTGTGTGTGTGTGTGTGTGTGTGTGTGTGTGTATCCTTATGTTGACTCACTTCCTATAACATAAAGAATGATTCCTCAATGGTATTTCCTTGATAATTTCCTCGTATATGTGGTTGAAGAGTACTTATATATACGAGAGACTGTGAGTTAATTCTAACGGCATTGAATCATAGTTTATTTGGAGATAGATAGATAGATAGATAGATAGATAGATAGATAGATAGATAGATAGATAGATAGATAGATGCCTCCTCACGTCTTTAATTAGGAGAGAAGTCACCATTCAAACCTTTAGAGACTCTTTAACTGTGTCGTAAACTTAAGTGAGTTGGTCAAGCAGCTGTTGTCTACCTCCAGTTTTGGGAAATGAAGAACCCTAAAACTCAGCAGCACCTAACACATTGATGGGGTGGTGGCCTATTCTCTCGCACCGTCCACGAGAGTTGGGTGTAAGGAAGTGTCTGTATGTCGTTAACTTAGGGAATAGTGTGTAGCAGGTGTCTGTATGTCTTATATCACACCAGCTGAAGTTCGCCCAAATATGCAACAAGGAAAGGCGGAGAAGTGTTGGGAATAAATAATGAGAGACAGGCGGCGGGGTGTCGCATTTTACCGCGTGTGGTGTATCGATAGGTTGTTGTGCAGGGCCTAGTGGGGCCTCTCAGCACGCGTCACCCAAGAACATTTTAAGTTGGTTTTATATAGGGTCAAGTCAGATTACATTAAGAGGGTGTTAGATCAAGTAAGGTTGGGTTATGCCAGGAGGGTTAGGTTAGGTTGGGTTATGCCAGGAGGGGTTAGGTTAGATTATGCTAGGAGGGTTTGTTAGGTTTGGGTTATGCTTGGAAGGGTTAGGTTGGGTTGGGTTATGCTAGGAGGGGTTAGGTTGGTTGGGTTATGCTAGGATGGGGTTTGGTTGGGTTGGGCTATGCTAGGAGGGTCAGGTTAGGTTGGGTTATGCTAGGAGGGGTCAGGTTAGGTTGGGTTATGCTAGGAGGGTCAGGTTAGGTTGGGTTATGCTAGGAGGGTCAGGTTGGTTGGGTTATCTGGAGGGGTCAGGTTAGGTTGGGTTATGCTAGGAGGGTCAGGTTAGGTTGGGTTGATGCTAGGAGGGGGTCGGGTTAGGTTGGGTTATGCTAGGAGGGTTAGGTTAAGTTAGAACAGATTGGGATCATTTAAGTTGAGTTAGATATGGTTAGGTTAATTTTGGTCATTGTATTAGTGCTAGGGTGAGTTCGGTTAGGTTAGTTTAGTATGTGGGAGGTGGGGGGCGTGGCGTGTACGTGGAGAGGGCGTGGCGTGTGTCGTGGAGAGGGGCGTGGCGTGTGTACGTGGAGGGGGCGTGGCGTGTGGGGGGGGCGTGCGTGTGCGCGTGGAGAGAAGCGTGGCGTGGTGTTGGAGAGGAGGCGTGGCGCGTGTGTACGTGGAGAGGGGGCTTGGCGTGCCGTGTGCGTAGAGGAGAGGCGTGGCATGGCGTGGTGTTGGAGAGGGGGGGGCTTGCGCCAGGAACGGGGACAAGGTCGCAGACTAGGACTACAATTTACTCCAGGCAGTTCCAGACGGTCTCGCGCCAATAAGTCTGCACCAGTGTGTCTGATTCTTGCTCCTCCACCTCCTCCTCCACTACCTTACTCGCCTCCTCCTCCTCCACTACCTTACTCGCCTCTCCTCCTCCACCTTCTCGCGCCTCCTCTCCCCACTTTGTCCTCTCCACCTCACCACCTCCTCCTCCACTACCTTACTCACCACTTCCTCCTCCTCCTCCACCTTTCTCCCACCTCCTCCTCCCTACCTTACTCACCACTCTCCTCCACTACCTTACTCCTCTCCTCCTCACCCTTTACTCACCACCTCCTCCTCCACTACCTTACTCACCACTTCCTCCTTCCCTAATTTCTTCCTCCTCCACACACACACACACACACACACACACACACACACACACACACAAAAATCTCTCCTCCCGACAACCGGCTTAACTTTACTGAGAAACATCAATACAAATTCAGTACAGATGACGTTCTAAAGTACAGGTACAGTACAGAATGTTGCGGCTGTATCATCAAGTACAGCAATACCTGAACTTAGGACAAATAATACACCTGTAGCGCAAGATAGTATTTACATTAAGTGTCGTATTAAATGGGCCTTTTCGATAGTGGCAGTGGACAATAAATGATCTGTACCTTACATATCAAAGTGTTTATTTGGGGTTTAATTTCGTGTACCACCAAGCGAGCGACATTGACCTGTTTCTCTCTTCGACCTGTGTTTGTCCCTCGACCTATTCCTCTCCGACCTCTTTTTCTCCTGACCTCTCTCTCTCTCTCTCTCTCTCTCTCTCTCAACCATTTGTCTTTAAATCGTATCACAGTTGACCATTTCTCGGCATGATCCATTTATTTTCTACTAGAGCAGTAACACACACACACACACACACACACACAATGCTTATCATAGAAATATCAAATTCTTAATGTTTTTCTTTTCTTTGTATATTTTCCAGTGAGAGAGAGACTCTCTCTTTTGGTGTTCCCATGTTGATTAGTGCAAATAGTGAAGTTGACAAAGACTCCACCACGCTAACTGATCTTGGATAGAACAACGACAGAGCCAGACAGCCATGGTGTTGTGCATGTGGACCCGTAACAAGTATTATTGAAGGTATTATGCATACCAGAGCTTGGCTACCGCCTCCAATATACTGATCCAGGTCATCGATGTCACACGTGTCACTAGCTTTTCTAAGCCTGGCTGTTACACTAACACAGGTACTGGGCAGTACATTGTTGTATGGTTACCAGTGGATGAAGTGTACTGTAAGTGCCTAGTGTGTGATGGTTCAGTATCGTGTGTGTTAGCTTGGGTGAGCATCATAATGTGCTGTATTGTGTCTTCTACAATTACAGCACCATTAAAAACGAACAAACCAGATCTAACCTTATGATCTTAGATTTTAAATTGGTTGAATTAGGTTCGTTGTAAATAGCTTCAGCAAAACTCATTCATGGTTTAAGGTATTTGATGAAACTTTGCTCTCATATTTATCCTCACGAGAGATGAGACCAGAAGTAAACTGTGGTCAGTGGGTATGACATCTACAGCAACCCTACGCCTCTTTAAATCGTCTGGAACGTTAACCATCCTGTTTTAAGTGCAATGTTCTGAACTCTGTTATTGTCTAGTACAGCATCGTGATATTGTAATCCATTGGTGACATCTTTTATTTACAAATATTATACAAAAATATCTGTAGACAATATAAGGGTTACCATACGACCGTCTTTACTGGACCATTTTTCTGTCCTTCCAGGTTTTTAAATAACTAAAATGTCTGGGGACTTTGTTCTACTCGTTCTTTTTCTAACACTTTATATGTGCTCATATAAAATATTGAAGCAGTATATAATTACAGTAATTATTTTTCATTTACACCATAGGTTATATTATTAGTTGTGTAGGCACTGTTACAGACACACCTTCTCTAGTGTGTTCCTCTGTTCGGAAAGTTCAAATATGGTAACCGTGTATGATATTAATAGTGTTTTCTTTAATAAAGTTTTTACTGAATTCTCTAACATTATTATTAGTGAAAATAAAGAATAAACATTTAAAACGAGCCAAGCCGACTAACTAACCTACCTTACAATTGAAGTCTGACTAGATTTGGTTCTGATACAATATATTGTACATTGTTGACTCGAGTAAAGTAATTTTATAGATATTTTGTGTATTATTACCGAAAATATTATTTCCAAGTTAATCCAGGCGGAGGAGGCAGAGCTAATTATGTGATGTGATTGGCCTTGTGGAGAAAACTGTAGTAAGGGGACTTCTATATTATCGGGTGAGACCACCCACTGTATCACAAGACATTCTTGCCAGCTATCCTGATTTTCTCATCTAGCACATTATCTTTCTTGTTATTAAAAATTTATTATAATTATATTAATAATCCTCTTTTTCTCTCTTCATTATTATTTATTCTCTAATGATTTTGCTGCCAGTATCAGTGGAAGGAATTAAGTAATCATAGGCATATGGGCTAGCTATTTACTGTTGGGGATACAGAATTATATAAAATAGTGAAAAAATTTTTTTTAGTGATTTTAATTGTCCTTATTCTCTCTCCCCAAGCTATTACAGTAATTAAGTTAATACAGTGTACTGTAGAGGCTTTCAATTTATGAATATGGCCACAAGATCCTCTACAGATGACTAGGCTATGTACAACAGTTTCAAGCAACCAATAGGTATTGTCTCTACATATCCGGTTTCCTGAACGAATATTAGAGTTTAAGGAATTTAAATTTAGACCTTACCAGCTCACAAATGTGCCTTCCTCCTGTTGCACCCCATATACAGTATTTGCTGTATGCACAATAAAATCAACTTTTTCTCTGTTTTTCATCCTTTGGAAATCGATGAAAATATCTAATTACTTGTATATCATGTAGTCTGTAATTTGATAAGCAACCAGATATGGTGCATTTATGTGGCATTGTCTCAGACTTTCACCCCGACCATTTGAGCGTCATGCATGCGAATAATGAATTTTCGACTTAAGTGGGTTGACTTGGTATAATTAAACTGGCATTACCATATACTGTACAATTTGATGTGCTGTAATGTACATGTAATTTTAGCTGAACAACACATATTTCTAAAGGTACAAGTAATCAGTTTAATAGCTTACAAGGGGCGGTGTGTACTTATAATGTGTACTTAGTGGTGGTAATTGCAGTACTGTTATAATAATTTTATTTGGACAGGTTCAAGGCTTGCAGCTTACTCTTAGTTCCTTATTCAAGCTGCTGTGTATCATGATATTCAAGCTGCTATACCATAATATTTATACCCTTTCACATTAACCTGGCCTATGTACCTATTCTATAGCTCTGAATAGCTGATTGGTTCCCTGAGCGTTTACCTCCCCCAGACTGCGGCGTATTTATCGACCTTTATAATAAATATTAAAATATTTCTAACATCCTCTCTGAAGTGCTAATGCCTTGAAATCATTTGTATTTTGGTTTTCCAGATATTTAACAATACTTTAGATAATAACAGGTCTGCTTATCGGTAATTGTGAACACATTTAGTTTGAATTTTCTATGAACCAATCCGCTATTAGTATAGAGGCGTGGTTTATGGGCCGGTTAGCGTGAAATACTATAGGTGCTGTACTGTACCATGAAATTTAGGGTGCTGTATCATGATATTCAGGCTGCTGTACCATGATGAACATGCTACCAGTCGTCAAGATGACACTGTACCAAAGCCAACAAGATTAACTTCCTTGGCTCTCCTGTCAGTTACTATACTTTACTTTACTTGGATTTTGTGGTCAAGAATTTGGTTCCATTTATATATCTGTCCACCTGTCAATAAATCTTAACCAATTACCCAACATAATAGAGCAGTACAGTACTGTATTGGTACTGTATACTGTACTGTAATAGATGTATGTGTCATTTCTTGATGGTAATTGATGGTGTTTCCAGGGTTGGTGGGAATGTCATGTCATCAGCAGCTGTGGGACCAGAGACAACAATACCATCACTTTCCTACACGAAGAAGGTATTTGGAGATGCCGCTGAGGCGTATCCTCGACAGCCTCGCCCGCTCTCCGCATAAATGAGGTTAGTCACGGGGTAAATGAGACAATCACTGTGTAAATGAGGTCCGCCACAGCATAAATAGTGGGATGACCGTGTACTGTGATAAAATGGTTATTCATGATCTTATCTGCTTCTATACAATGTGAATTAGCTTTTGTTGTTGTCTGGGAAGTGTTTATCACGAAGCACTTGCAGTTGAGTCAGTTGTATACTGTAGTAATTTAAATGAGAAACAGTACAGAGACTTTACTCTAAGAACATTACAGGGTGATGTTTGGTTGATTTATGAAAACAAAATATGCTGTACAGGGCCGGTACTCAAAACCCCTCATAAGTTATACAATATTATAAACCCCCATTGCTACACATCTAGGTCAGGCTGAGAGAATACTGATCCATAATAAGGTATGATAATGCACGTATGTTTCTAAGTGATTTAGAGCGACTTCAATAGGTCAGTTATTTAATTGGGAAGGAGAGAATACCTAGAATGAGAAAGACATATTAAAACAAATTAATAATTTACAAAAAAAAACATGAAATCTTTACAAGGCAAAACAGAATGGTAGCATAATTTAAATTCCTACTTTAACATCCTAAATCATATACAGTACCTAACAATAGTAACTTATCTGTTGAGGTGAATACAATACAGAGTCAGCCTCATAAGTAAATGAGTAAAAGAAAAATACTGTATAGCAAAAATTTCATATATCCAGTAGAGGAAATTTATAAAGTCTTAACATTTGTTCATCACTTCCATGGGGGTCCAAAGGGTCTTGGTACCTCCTTTCACATTGCACAGCTTGAGCATTTAAATATGGTACTGTACTGTTCATCATTAAACTCCACCTTACCTGATAAAACATAAACAAGCACAGCTGTTGTTTATAAGAGCCTTTAACTGATTAGATTCTATCTTTTAATATTATTTTCTAGTGAAATGGTACCTATATGAAACCTATTTTCTGAAGTATTCACTGATAAAACAGCTTTAATAAAGATGATTATAGCTTTGAAGGCATGCATACTGTTTACGCTCGCTGTGTCTGGGTGGGTTTATTCCGTTAGGAACTCAAAGGTCCTGTAGTTATAGCCTTCAGAAACTTTGTGTGTGGCGTCACAAGATGGTGGATATTTTGTTTTCAATACTGTATCATTACAGAAGGACTTGCAACCTCGAAATTCAGTTTACAGAGTCAACTGGGAGATACAATATTGTAGATACAGTACTTTTGAGTATCCAGGCCCAGTGTATACTCATGTACAATATTTGTTTCTATATTTAATTTGAAGAACTTAAGAACTTAATTAGGAATGAGGGTGATATTAATATACTGAATGATAAATGTATAGAGATGCAGCATAATAGATAGATGGATGGGCTAATAAACCTTCAAATTAAGGACTTAGGATTATAGTAATGAGTAGAAGCTGGAGTGATATGGGTGTACTGTGTTAAACTTAGGACCATCATTGTTAAGTGTTAGTTTTAGTTGACTCCCATGTGGTAGATTCACTTACTAATATAGTGTACAGTTGTGGACAAAAAGAACTTAGCAGGCAGGCAGGGAGAGAGGTGGTGAATGGGAGGGTAGGTGGAGGCTTGGCATCGTCACATAGAGGTGGTGGTTAAAGTCTGCGATTTTCTTTTCACAGAAAATAGATTTTTTGTTTAATTATGAGGCAGGTGCAACTTACACTAACATTGTGCTGTAAATAATTCAGTACACCAGAACAACCACAAAAATGCAATAAAATGTTGACTGTTTGAGGTGACTCCATTGCCACCTGGATGCTACCCTCCTACACCACCTCCCTACCTGCTGAATTCTTTGTCCACAACTGTACTTTTTTTGTTGTTACACAAGCCAGACTGAGATTGAAATACAGTACTTATGTAGAGTACAACAGTCAATTTTGATGGATGAGGTGAACTGTAGGTACAGTACAGTAAATATTTCTTTAGTAGTGTACATTAAGTGATGATGAATTTTAAGCACCATTCACTAGGTCTTGGTTTTAAAAACATAACTTTCAATAAATCAAATTTAGTTTGAGTGATTAAAATGAAACTACTTCATATGGAGGATAGCAGCAAGAAGTTATACAGGACAACAGTGACACAGGTACAGTACTGTGCCATCACCTATACTTTCACAGGGACTACTTTATATCTTGTGGTAGAAAAGAAAAGAAGAAAATTATTGGGATGTGGAGTTATATAAGTAGATATTTGTAGGAATGGAGTAGCCAGTAAACTGTGTAGACTGAAGTAAGTTAAGATGATGATCTTGATGTTTTCAGAACATTGACCATTGATGATACCAAAAGAAAGAAAGTGCTGAACCAATGACTGTGGGGCAGTCTTGTATTTTGATAAAGTGGTCATAATGGGATGCATCCACATTTATTGTACCTAGTCCTACTGAACTTGTGCACAGTTAATTGATATGAAGTAGTACAGTATAATTAATGTGGAGATTAGGACTCACAGTACTGAATATGAAGAAAAGGTGCAAATATGATATGGAAGTGGATGTGTGTGTAGAATATTTTTTCATGTTGTGTTAGCCATATCTTTTCATCTTGACACTTTTCTTGCATCACATACTGTACTATTCCTCCCTTTCTGGAGGTTTCTGTTTACTTCGATATGAACCCATGAAAAAGTCGCGAGCAAGGAAAGGTAATATTGTACAGTTGGTCCTCATATTACGCGGTTAATGTAACCGGAGGTACAGCGGAAAGTGAAAGCAGCGTAAAGTGAATAACATAACATATGGGATTAATTGAAATGGAGTCGGGCGATCCCTAACTCCACTTTTTGGCGACACACAACTATGTTGTAGTAAAAATATTATCTTAACTTTATGATGGCATGCACACAATTAATAATTAAGAGAAATATCAATAATATTAGGTTATTTAACACTTACATTAGTAGAAAAGATGGCTGAGCACCGCGAGGATGGGCGGTTGGTTCGAGGCAGAGGGCAGATTATTAGGCCTCACCTGTATCACTGTATCAATTGTATCACTATCCACCACAGGCTTGCAGGGCCTCTTTGTCAAACCCCAAAGTTCATATAAGTCCATATCCTCACTATAATTATCATATCACTGACTTGGGCGGCTGTAGTGGGTGGCGGGTGAAGAACTGGTCATGTTTTGATGACTGGGCGACCTTGTCTTACATTTTCGCGCCTCTTACACAACATGGCGGATGGCCGGGAAGGTTTGGATCCAAAAATGGCGCGGCTTGCCAGCCGCTCTCCAGCGTAATGGGGTTCACGACAGCGGAATGTGAAAATGTTAGGTTCTGGCAAGGCACCGCGTTAGCAGTTGAAAGCGGAATGGGGGACGCGTAATGAGGACCAACTGTACAGTGCTGTATACAGTCAGCTTTCAGTTTACAAGGTCGTATGTTCCTGAGAACACTGTGCAAATGGGACCTGTAGCTCTGTGTACAATGAAATAGGGAGTTAGGTTCCAGACTTTCAGCCTGAAATAGCCTTTCCTTGTTCACCAATAAGTTCATAAACACAACAAAACAGTAATTTAAAAAATCATACCTGTATGTATTTAAATTTTGCTAACCTCCTAATGGTGATGAATTTGATATGATGATAAGTTGGGGATTGGAACAGCCTGGAGGCTGGAGAATGTCTTCACCCAGTGGAGGTAGCGATGGTAGTGATGGAATGGCTGTGGTAGTGTTATCGTGTTTGGGAATGAACATTGGTGGTAAATGTGGGAAAAAAAGGTGATGGTTAATTGTTTGACTATATTCTGTAAATGTTGTGCATTCCCTTGAAAGGAGTCCAGTCACAGTCAGTTTCTTGGTTCAAGCTCTTTTTCGTAAATGGATCCTCCATAAAGTCTTCAGTTTCCTTGGCCAGTCAAAACATAGTGAACACTTGAGGTGTTTGTTTGGGGACTTGTCCTTATCACTGGTGTGATTGGATAAGCTTCTCACTGAGCTCTGTGCAGTGGGATTCATGTATTTTTATGTAATAGGTCACATGTGGTGTCTCCTCAGGCTCAAGTGGTCTGCATGCTGAACTGTATGCTGTACACTATAAGTGAATTAAGACCTTGTACAAGAAATAAGATCATAATTAAGATGAATTAAGAGTTATCCTCTTTTTTTATATCTGTAGAATAAAATTTGTTAAGTGGTACAAATATACTGTGTGAATGATTTTCAAGTAAAATAAAATATGCTATGCCAGTATAATAGTACAGTATTGTTTTTAAAGTTACCATAGCCATGCAAAAGTAAAAGAGTTATCACTGTCTGTGACAATCTGGGAGCTGGAAGAACTTTAGTACCTAACACTTGAATTTATATGATGCAGTTATGACCCGATATATATGGCAGTGAAATATACTAGAAAATAAAAATTGATGACTATTTTACTACTGTACTTTAGATAGATGGGTAGAGTAGATTCTTCAGAAAATACTGTAAGAATCATATTGAAGGTATTATGGAAGGCGAGTCTTTACAGAGCAATACGTAACTAT
>NW_024713600.1:22500-25112 GCF_018991925.1 Homarus americanus | reverse complement strand
AAAAAAAAAAAAATAGTTTGTGTGTGTGTGTGTGTGTGTGTGTGTGTGTGTGTGTGTGTGTGTGTGTGTGTGTGTGTGTGTGTGTTCTATTACAAAGGTCTATTAAATGTGGAACAAATAATTTCTGATAGCGACTGAGGTGGATACTTAGTTTAAATCTCTCTCTCTCTCTCTCTCTCTCTCTCTCTTCATTAAGTCTTGAAAAAAAAAAGAGAGAAAACTAAAGAAACAGCAGGAATTTATCTGATGGACTTAGTTGGAAGCCTCACGACCCTACAATTATCTCTTTATAACAAGCAGCATTATTTTCAAGGCAAGATACCATCACCCTCTCGTAAGCACAGGCGGAAGCGAATACAGGTCACAGATTCTTGTTTACAACGCTGTAAGTTCGTGAGGCTTTGGATCCGGATTCAATGCAGCAGATTTTCCAGCATTATTATTATTTGTTTACGGTTAATTGAAGGAGTTTATTGTTTTCTTGTGTTTTATGATTAGGATGAATGCATGAAGTTACGATAGTCTCTCGGTGTAATTTTTTTTTTTTACATTTTAGCTAATGATAATTATTTTTTTGTGTGAATTAGTTTAAGATTTGAAACATTAATTAAGGATATGTGTTTAGTTTTTTTTAGGTTTATAAAGGCAAGAAAATATATCGAGTTGTGGTCGAGTTTCTGTACGATTTTGATGCCATTTTAGACTATTATATTTTTTGACGTAACTTAAAGGTTGAGCCACAAATTGACAGGGATAACTGGTATATCTCCGTCAGTGTTGAGAAGGTTAAGAAAACGGATGCATCTTGTTACAGGGGAAAAGTGCTATAGTGTGTGACAGATTATTACAGTGGTGAGAACAGTAGTACAGGATACAGTGGTCATGGGGTATGACAGATTATTACATGTGAAACATGTCAGATACAGTGGTCATGAGGTAATTACAGGTGAGAACATAACAGATTGGTGAGAACATATTTTTCTGTTGTCCGGTGAAGTGGAAGCTGCAGGAAAATAAAGTAATGGTCAAGTAAAGGTAATAGCAATGAAAGGTAATAATACTGGCAACAATATTAGAACAGTAAGAATAGTTAAAATAGAATATTTCAGTATATTACTACTACTACTACGACTACTTTTTCTTTTTTATTGTGGCCTCAGCCTCCCCAATAGCCACACCTTCGCCTCGACTACTATTACTACTACTACTACTACTACTACTACTACTAAGACTAATCTAGAATCTGCAAATATTACTAAACACTCATCCTTACTGTGTGTGTGTGTGCGTGTGTGTGTGTGTGTGTGTGTGTGTGTGTGTGTGTGCGTGTAAGCAGTAATAATCAAGTTTAAAAGAGTTACACGAAATCAATTAAGGAAGTTAACAAGGTAAGAGTTCATATTATTATCATTACTGTGTTGTGCTGGGTATAATTATACCCACTGGGCATGAGGAAGGAGGTGCCAAGAAGCCAATTATAGACGTAGTGATATAATGTGATCATAATTAAAACACATATAATGCAGAAGTTGGCATCTTAATCTCTGCCAGACACACAAACCTGATTGGTCCAGAGGGAGCCAATGAGAGAGTTTTTTTTATGGGGGTAATTTAGAGATTTGATTCGTCGACGAGGTATTAATTTAATTTGGTTAGGTTAGGTTAATATTTTTATTTTTGTTGTTGATGATGTTGGTTATTGTAGTTATTTTTGTCTGTTGTTTTCTTCCTCTTGTTGGTTTCTTGTTTGTAATATTTTTTTGGCCATTGTGTTCGTTTGGTAACTCAAGACACTACATAGATTAGTGTGTGTGTGTGTGTGTGTGTGTGTGTGTGTGTGTGTGTGTGTGTGTTTTGTGCACGTGTATGTACGTTTCATGTGTTGTATGGGCGTATATATACACGTGTAAGTACGACAGACTTGGGTGTTGTGCTGTCTACTCTGCACGGTTATGTCCCGCTGTTGTCGGCTTAGGTTCGTCTGGACCGTCAATCATGGTCCTCATGTCTTCTCACCCTGGCCAGTCACCTCACCCTACTGATATGACGTGTGTGTGACGTAGGCAGTCGTCTAGGCCACTGCTACACTCGGGGACTCATATAAGACCTTGTGAGCGGTACTGTATCACCTCTTAAGGGAGGCAGAGTCGTTCACAGGTAACCCTAAGATTAGGAACAGGTCAGTTTTCTTAATGATTATGTTAATATTAATTCAAAATTTAAAGTCGTGTGTCTAATATTTTGTTATATAGCTACGGTATGTCGTGTTAGTTTAGTTTATATAGTATTGGTCCCCAGTTATAATAATATTAGGTTTGGTTATAATATTTGTACAACAAGAATAAGTCATTAGCTACATCATTTTCTATAAGTTTACTAACATTTGCCACCACTGATATTATTAATCATATACATCTGACTCGGTGCACTCTACTCCCAGCACTCTACTCCCAGCACTTACCCCAGCACTCTACTCCCAGCACTCTACCCCAGCACTCACTCCCAGCACTCTACTCCCAGCACTCTACTCCCAGCACTCTATTTCAGCACTCTACTTCCAGCACTCTACTTCCAGCACTCTACTCCAGCACTCTACTCCCAGCACTCCCACC
>NW_024713600.1:7500-17500 GCF_018991925.1 Homarus americanus | reverse complement strand
ACTTACAAATTATACTTAGACACAAACTCACTATGTACAGGTGCGTCCACTACACACCTGTTAGGAAGTCAAAATTAATTGAACAGAAACTTGGGAAATACTTTTAGGAGCAAATTTTTCTGCCTAAATGAACCGCCAATAAGCAGAAGGTACTTAAGGTAAAGTTGTAGTCAAAGTTGTGATGTTGCTTCTGGACATTATATTTGTGAACTTTAGCTTGAGTAAACCTGTTAGATATATTCCTAACATCATTTCTAGGAATATTCATCGCTTGAACATTTCATAATCACCTTCAACCATCGCCTCTTGATCACAGCCTGTTCATCATATTCAGTGGAAGTTATTTGTGGTTTTATTGGTTTTAGTATTAGGGGAGGTTTTAAGATCTACAAAGAATTTAGGTATAAGATTGAAACATACACATAGGGATTAAAGAAAAGGTAACTGAGGGGATTATCCTGTTAGGGAGAGTGAGCAATATTATCCTATTATAAATCCAGTGATCTGTAAGACTAATGCTGGAATTTACTGAGCTGTGCGAACAATGGCATTTACCAAAACACTGGCTGTATAAAAGATACTACCACACGCTTCTCCCCATAACGTGTTTTATATCTCCAAACTTAAGAGCTTTAGAAAGAGACTTCACAACAGACGGAATTATGTAGTAAAAGTCATAATACGCTCTTTTAATACCTCCTACAGTATACTGGGACGGACGAGGCTAATGTGGTCAGCCGCGAGACCATGCCGCAGACCCTAACACAATGCTGGATGACGCACAAACGAGCCGATTGTATTTAAATCAACGTTTAATTGCCACTGAATATCATTGTTGTGTGTAAGCTTAATCGTGAATACAAACGATTAAATAGTTGATAATTAGGACCTTTTCCACCTTTACGCCTATGGCCGCTGCTGGTGGTCCTGATCTCCAGCTCAAAAGGATTCTTTTGTTTCTGGACAACAGACTGAGAGAAGTTTATTGTACTCGTGCGACGGTTGGTATCTGTTGGCCGGGATATATCGCCGCCCTCCCTCAAACATTAATTGTACCCCAAACAATGGCAGTGATTATTTTCTATAAATTAATCTTTTTTTTTTCTCTCTCTCTCTCTCTCTCTCTCTCTCTCTCTCTCTCTCTCTCTCTCACCCGCCCCCCCCTTCCCTCCTCCGCAATTTAGTAGCCTCCAACACTTTTCGTAAATGGTTCTTTCCTTTCTTTTTCTTTCTCCCTTCTCTCCCTGGGGCTCTTCTTCCTCCCTCCTTCCCACCCTCCTTCCCTCCATCCTTCCCTACCCTCCTTCCCACCCTCCTTCCCTCCATCCTTCCTACCCTCCTTCCCTCCATCCTTCCCTCCACCTCCTATGGTCTTTGGGTGTGGATTTGAGTCAACTTATACCGAACCACCATAAGATATTTACTCTTTTTTTTCAGGTCAGAGTTATGGGATCATCTCCAAGTGTAGTGATTCTTAACTCAACACTGAATAGTCTTGGGTGACTAAGTTTAAACCCAAGATTTGGATTCATCCTGAAATTCAGTATCAGGAGAGAGTGTATGTATGTATGTATGTATGTATGTATGTATGTATGTATGTATGTATGTGTATGTATGTATGTATGTGATAGTTACCTGTAATTAAAGATTTCTAACACCTATCTTGTCTATTATCTCTGTAAAAGACACCCCGACCTATTTGTACCTAACCCAACACAACCTTAACTAAAACCTTGCAACCTCACCCGACCTCACCCAACCTCACCCCGACCTCACCCACGACCTCACCCGACTTCACCTAACCTCACCTCTACTCTACCTAACCTTTAACCCCATAAATTACCGAAGAGATAAACAGCGAGCATTAGAGGTGGTTGAACACAGACATATTTTAGTCTGAGTTATGGCTCTTAATAAACTTAACACTATGGGTTGGGGGTGGACCACTATAGGTTGGGGGTGGACCACTATAGGTTGGGGGTGGACAATTATAGGTTGGGGGTGGACAGCCTATAGGTTAGGGGTGGACCACTATAGGTTGGGGGTGGACCATATAGGTTAGGGGGTTGGACCACTATAGGTTGGGGGTGGACCACTATGGGTTGGAGTTGGACCACTATGGGTTGGGGGGGTGGACCACTATAGGTTGGGGGTGGACCACTATAGGTTAGGGGTGGACCACTATAGGTTGGGGGTGGACCACTATAGGTTAGGGGGTGGACCACCTATAGGTTGGGGGTGGGGCCACTATAGGTTGGGGGTGGACCACTATAGGTTAGGGGGTGGACAACTATAGGTTGGGGGTGGACCACTATAGGTTGGGGGTTGACAACTGGGTTAGGGGTGGACCACTATAGGTTGGGGGGTGGACCACTATAGGTTGGGGGTGGACCACTATAGGTTGGGGGGTGGACCACTATGGGTTGGGGGTGGACCACTATAGGTTAGGGGTGGACCACTATAGGTTGGGGGGCGACAACTGTAGGTTAGGGGTGACCACTATAGGTTGGGGGGTGGACCACTATAGGTTGGGGGGTGGACCACTATGCAGGTTGGGGGTGGACCACTATAGGTTGGGGGTGGACCACTATAGGTTGGGGGTGGACCACTATAGGTTGGGGTGGACCACTATAGGTTGGGGGGTGGACCACTATAGGTTGGGGTTGGACAACTATAGGTTGGGGGTGTACATTATCACTTGACTCTGGTTAACACAACATACCGAAAAACCTTTGTGCTTTGTTTAGGTTGATTTTAATTGACACCATAAATAGATAATGGAAGGTGTCTGTTTTTCTGTCTGTCTGTCTGTCTGTTGTCTGTCTGTCTATCTGTCTATCTGCCATACACTAGGTACCGGCACAGGTATAGAGATTTTGTAGGGTTAAATATACAGTATGTGCGTGTGCGTGTGTTTGTGTGTGTGTGTGTATTTGTGTCTACGCGCAGGGTGGTATAATGCGTCTAGTGTGGCAGCATTATGTTAGTGTTAAGGTGCAGGCACTGCTTGCTTCATATCGCTTTCAGCTACCGCCGCTGGCTAGCCCTCGTGGCGAACAGGAAAGCAACTTGCACAAGTCTTCCCCTGCCAGTACACAGCCTCTTCAGCATCAAGACTCCTGCTGTGCCTCCTCGTGGCAACACACGGTAACTGGGTGCCTCGTGGGCCCAGGCTAGACCAGCAGGGGATCTCAGAGTAGCAGTGGGCCCCAGAGGGACGGTGCATAGGCCCACTGGCATGTGGACACGTCCTGGCGCCTACCATCCACTGCCCCACTGCCTTGCGGATTAACCTTGGTAGGTATAAGGCTACGGGATGAAGGCAATGCATGATGGACAGGCTACTAAGGCGAAACCCAACAAACTGGGCTATCGGCAGTCCATTACAACTCTCCCTCTCCCCAGTCGTTGCAACACTTGCACCACTGGATCAGGAAAGGGAAGAGCCAAGATGTGTGGTTGCAGCCTGCGCTACTGCCTCACTACATAAATCCACTTACGTGCAGCCATCACCCAGCTCATCATACTTCTCATCATCGACAAAACCCCTATACCCCCAAAAGTCCTATGGCGACGGACCAGTGGCGACGGGGACAAGCAAAGATGACTGTTGGGAGTCTCTAGTCACAACTCTGTAAATGGGCGGCAGAGGTAAGATGGTCGTTTATGCAATGGGATCTAGGCAGCAGTGCAATCCGGTCCTGTATATGCGACTGAGCAGCCCTCTCGAAGAATCACTCTGCTCACCCTACATGGGGAGGGGGCGAGAAAAGGTGCCCTAAACATAGTCTGCCTAAAGAACCAACCTGACTGGGCAACCGCACCCAGTAAGGTCATCCTTATGCTTTCGAAAACACAGGCATAATCATAGATTAAATAAAAAAACAAACTATAAAACCTTTTATGGTACCTGCATAGAATGTCAGGACCCTTCTGGATACTGGCACAAATACGCGTCCTGAAAGAAGAACTGCCTTCGTGGCAAGAGAGTTGGCTAGGTCTAACATTGACGTAGCAGCCATTAGTGAGTCCCGGTTCCCAGACGAAGGTCGACTCACAGAACGGGGGTCTGGCTATACCCTCTTCTGGAAAGGTGAGCCAGCTGCGGAGAGAAACCGCGTTTATGGAGTTGGCTTTGCCATCCGCCAATGCATCCTACATAGGCTAACTGAAATGCCTGTTGGGATCAACGAGTGCCTCATGACGCTCCGAGTTCCACTGAATCACTCACGTCATTCCTTCATCAGTTCATACGCCCCAACACTGGATGCAAAGGATGACATCAAGGAGGCCTTTTACGCCGACCTTGACAGAGTGCTAACCTCTATCCCCAGAGAAGATAAGGTTATGCTCCTACGTGACTTCAATGTCAGAGTTGGCAGAGATGCAGACATTTGGCAGGGAATCATTGAGAGAAATGGACTAGTTAAGTGTAATCCCAGCGGCCTACTCTTCCTCAGCAAGTGGGCTTGCACACAACCTCACTATCACCAATACCTTGTTAAGGCAGGCCGACAAGTTCAAAGGTTCGTGGCAACACCCACGATCCTAACACTGGCATCTCATTGACTACATTATTGTCAGAGAAAGAGATCGCCGAGATGTCCTCATCACCCGAGCCACGCGAGGCTCAGACCACTGCGACACTGATCATCGGCTCGTCAGGGCCAAGCTCTCACTTCACGTCGCCCCACAACGGCGAAGGCAACAAGTCTCCAGAAGAGGTTTTAACACTGAGCGTCTGGAGGAACCAGCGGTAGCACATGCCTTCAGATAGCAGCTGGAATATGGGCTGATAAACAACTCGACAAAAACCAACCCAAATCCCAGTACCGAATGGGGTATTCTCGACACTGTCATGACAAAAAAAATGCAGAGACCCTCGGCCTGATCGAAAGAATACACCAGGACTGGTTTGATGAAAATGACCTGGAAATCAATGTACTCGTCAATCATAACGTGGTGCTTTAATTGACTAGCAGAACAACCCTCATGCTCGAACCAAAGCTGATACCTTCCTCAAGAAGAAAGCAGCGGCCCAGCAGGAACTTCGCAATCTGAAGAACTACTGGTTTAAATATAGCAGGTGAAAAGTAAACACTTACAGATCAACACAAGATACACGAATTTTTCAATTCCACTAAAGCCTTTTATTGACCAATCAATCATGGCGCAGCCCCCCTCCACTCATCCGACGGTAACTCCCTAATTAAAGACGAAGAAGTCATCCTTCAGTGTTGGAAAGAGCACTACCATTTGCTGCTCAATCAAAACACCGAAGTGGATGTCCTAACTACCCAGTAGGTCCCTCAGCATCCAGAGCTGACCCACCTCAGCAATCCTCCATCCCTGGAAGAGGTAGCTAATGCCATCAAACAGCTGAAAAATAACAAAGCCTCAGGGCCTGATGGAATCCCAGCCGAGGTGTATAAAGCAGGAGGACCTCTGCTTACCAGCCGTCTCCACTCTCTCCTGGAGAATATATTGAAAAAGGAGGAAATCCCCCAAGCTCTTAAAGACGCCTCCATCGTCAATATTTATAAAAGAACAAGGGAGACCGGTCAGACTGTGGCAACTACCGCGGGATCTCTCTGCTATCCGTAGCTGACAAGATTATCGCCCAAATCCTCCTAAGCAGACTTCTTCCTGAGGCTTTAGACCATCACGTGACACCAAAAGTTTTACACAGTGTAGGTCACAAAGGGTGTTTAACAGACCTCAGTGATTTTGATATTATGGCAATGAGTGTTAGAGAATATTTCCAGTACATTGTTTGTTTAAGTCGGTACATAGAATTTTGATTAGATAATAGATGCGAAGTGTGGAAACAGCCTTAGAGATAAAGTGCTTTACCATTACATACACAGTGTGCTTGAACCTATCCCTATAAGGTTGTATTTTTTCACAGTCTAAGACGTAGTGTTGGGGTGTGTGGCCATATGTCTGGCCACACACTTTACATTTAGTTTTGTTCACATCTGCCTGAAGGACATACTGTCAGAGGTACTTATATCCTAACCTTCGTCTAGCGGTGACAGCATCTTGTAATCTAGTGATCTTGTTACTTGCTCCATATACATGTTTTATTTGATACATCTCATCATGGTAAACAAAGGAAAGACTAGTGCCTGTTTGCATTTGTCTGCTTGCTTCAAATTCACCAACAAGTTCTTTCCTGATTACAGTTTTTAGGGTTCTTTTGACAGTCCTGGATTGTATTCAACATTGCCATTGTTGGACGAGAGCTTAGCTAAGGCATCAACTCTATCATATTGTGGTGGAGGATTGTGATGGTGGAGGATGGTGGTGGAGGATGGTGGTGGTGGATGGTGGTGGTGGAGGATGGTGGTGAGGATGGTGGAGGATGGTGGTGGGTGGTGGTGGAGCATGGTGGTGGTGAGGATGGTGGAGGATGGTGGTGGGTGATGGTGGCGGATGGTGGTGGAGGATGGTGTTGGTGGAGGATGGTGGTGTAGGATGGTGTTGGTGGTGGATGGTGTTGGTGGTGGTGGATGGTGGAGTAAGCTGCCACAACAACACGGTAAACAGCCTCACATAAATACAGGTAGAGGTCTCACCTTGGTGGCTCTCTGGCAGGTGAGGCCACACACTCTCCCTCTCGCTGTCCTTGTTGTTCTTGTCATTATCATTGGTAGTATTGTTATCCTTGTTGTTGTTGCTATGTTTGTGGGTTATGCTGTTATTATTGTTCTTGATATTCTTGTTTTATGTTATTGTTGTCTTTGTTGTTATTCTTTATCAGGTTTTCTTCGTGTCTTTGGTGTTGTTGTTATTGTTCTTATATTTCTTGTTCTAGGTATTGATGTTTTTGTCTTAATGTTCGTTATCTTTGTTTTTTGTTGCTGGTATTGTTAGTGTCCTTGTTCTTCTTGTTGTTGGTAGTGTGACGATGTTATTTTTGTTAGTTATTTTGCATTTATTTGTTTGTGTTTGTTGGGTTGTTGTGTTTGTGTTAATGTTTTTATTATTTTGTACTGATTTTAGTGTCTGCGTTGTTGTTGTTGTTGTTGTTATTGTTTTGTGTTAATGTTATTGTTTTTTGTCTATGTTAATGCTGTTGTTTTTGTTATTGTTTCAGACGTTATTTCTGTTTTTGTTAATGATGTTTTTTGTTATATGAATATTTACCTTTGTCGTTGTTTCCTAATGTTATCGTTGTCTTTGTTAATGATGATGTGTTGATGGTGAAGATAGTGATGATGGTGGTGGTGAAAATAATAATAATAATAATAATGATGATAGTGACAGCGATGCTAATATCTCTCTCTCTCTCTCTCTCTCTCTCTCTCTCTCTCTCTCTCTCTCTCTCTCTCTCTCTCTCTCTCTCTCTCTCTCACTATGCTTCAGTACCCCGTGACTATTTCTCTACTTCCCGACTCTAAATTCACCCCTCCTCTCTCCCCCCCCCTCTCACACTCCCTCACTAGCCAAGGGGGGTCAGGTGTGGTGGTAGTACAGCAGCGGGTCAGTATAACCTTCCTCATTAAGGACATTTATCTCTCTGTGTCAGGTCAGCAGGTGTTTGTTCCAATTAAGCCTTCACCTGTAAGACAATGGCCCAATGTGTACTGTTCTCAACCCATGATGCCACCTCACTCTGATTCTCACAACCTACTGGCTGTCCCCGACGGAATGTCTTTTTAGAGGAATTTCCACTTTTTCGCTGGATTTAAGAACTGAAAATTAGAATTATATTGTAGGTTTAACTTAGCTCGTGTTAGCGTGAGGACATCAGCGTACCGATAAGGACAAAGCGAGTTAGGTTTTATTTATAACCTGTACAGCAAGAAGGTGGGATTAAAGATTGATTGAGTATATATGGAGAGGGAGGTAAGTTGTTAGTTCGAGAGGTCTCTACTGCTTTAAAACTGCCTCTTATCCTAAAACAATGGGAGGAATGACGACGAGTTTAATTTTCAGCTTAGGGTGAGACACCCAGGAGCTGTTCACACTAGGTAGTACTACTGACGGTGTGCTGAAAGAGAGAAAAATACCATTAATGTGGCTGAAGAGGTTGAAGACTGAGGAGAGGTGATCTAAGGTTCCCTGTTGTTATATTCAGATGGTAAAGTTTTATCGCGGGAAATTCTCAACAGTTGGAAATATTTAGAAGCTTTTAATGTATCGTTTTTAAATAATTGTTATGGAGATAAGATCTGTTTTATGATCTCCAAGTTAATTTTATCAGAATAGAAACTTTGGTAATAATGATATAAATAGGACATAAAGTGTGTGTGTGTGTGTGTGTGTGTGTGTGTGTGTGTGTGTGTCCAGGGGAAATCAAACGAAGAGAAGACAAAGCGGAGGGTAGAGAATTAACAGGTAATATATAAACAGAGGAAAGAGAGATAGAAGAATGGAGAATAAACCAAAACAAAATGAGGAGGAGGAAGACACAAATGAAGACGAAGATGATACACCAGAGAATCAGATTAAACAGAGGAGAATAAGGAGTAGAGGCAAGAAGAAGAAGAAGGAGAAGAAGAAGAAGAAGAAGAAGAAGAAGAAGAAGAAGAAAAGTCGGAGAAAGTGGAAGTCCAAGGAGGAGGAGGAGGAAGAGAAGGAAGAAGGAATTACAAGAAGGAAGGAAGAAAAAGTAGAGCGTGAAGGAGTACGAAGTAGGAGAAGGAAGAAAAAGGAGGAGGAGGAGAACAAGAACGAAGCATTATATAGTAATTTACATCAGAAGCTGGAGAACAGGAGGAGACCAAGACCATTAATACCTAGAGGAGACCAAGACCATTAATACCGAGAGGAGACCAAGACCATTAATACCAAGAGGAGACCAAGACCATTAATACCCAGAGGAGACCAAGACCAACCAAGGCCATTAGAGGAGACCAAGACCATTAATACCTAGAGGAGACCAAGACCATTAATACCCAGAGGAGACCAAGACCATTAATACCCAGAGGAGACCAAGACCATTAATACCAAGAGGAGACCAAGACCATTAATACCTAGAGGAGACCAAGACCATTAATACCCAGATGACACCAAGACCATTAATACCCAGATGACACCAAGACCATTAATACCTAGAGGAGACCTAGACCATTAATACCTAGAGGAGACCAAGACCATTAATACCCAGAGGAGACCAAGACCATTAATACCAAGAGGAGACCAAGACCATTAATACCTAGAGGAGACCAAGACCATTAATACCCAGAGGACACCAAGACCATTAATACCTAGAGGAGACCTGAACCATTAATAGGAGAGACCAAGACCATTAATACCCTAGAGACCAAGACCGTTAATGCCTAGAGGACCAAGACCATTAATACCTAGAGACCAAGACAAGTAATACTTAGAAGGGAGACAATAAGACCATTAATACCCAGAGGAGACCAAACCATTAATACCTGAAACAGACCAAGACCATTAATACCTGCAGGAGACCAAGACCATTAATACCAAGAGGGAGACCAAGACCATTAATACCCAGAGACCAAGACCATTAATGCCTAGGAGACCAAGACCATTAATGCCCAGATGACACCAAGACCATTATGCAAGAGAGGAGACCAAGACTAATACCTAGGGGCCAAGACCTTTATGCCTAGGGGCCAAGACCACCATTAATACCTAGAAGGGAGACCAAGACCATTAATACCTAGAGGAGACCAAGACCATTGTGCCTATAGGAGACCAAGACCATTGTACCTAGGAGACCGAGACCATTATACCAAAAGAGGAGACCAAGACCATTAATACCTAGAGGGAGACCAAGACCATTTATACCTAAAAGAGGGAGCCAAGACCATTAATACCTAGAAGGAGCCAAGACCATTAATACTATAGGGGCCAAGACCATTAATACCTAGAGGAGACCAAGACCATTAATACCAAGAGGAGACCAAGACCTTTAGCCACCTAGGAGACCAAGATAAGAGAGGGGCCAAGACCTTTAATACCTAGAGGAGACCAGAACATTAGTACGGAGGGCCAAGACCATTAATACCTAGAGGAGACC